>NC_068455.1:82029456-82044456 GCF_023373465.1 Oncorhynchus keta
TGCCCATGATTTTGGAATGAGATGTTGGACGAGCAGGTGTCCACATACTGTATAACACACACATAGACTCCCTGTCCCTTATGCTTGCTCCTCCTCCCTCTTCCACCAATCACAGAGAAGCAGGAAGTGGTGGTCCAGGGTTTAAAGGTGAAAGAGGAGGAGGAGCCTATGGAGATTGACCGCCTGACCCCCAGCGTGACACCTGACCCTATCCTGCCCCCAGGGGAGCGAGCAGAGTCCGGGAGGGGTGAGAAGACACCCCCTCCATCTCTCCTCCCTAAAGAAGACCAGGATCTGTTCCAGAGAGATCTCTTCTCCCAGGACATCTCAGTCAAAATGGCCTCTGCTCTCCTTTACCAACTGTCAGGTACCCACAACACTCTAGAACCTTCTACCAACTTTCAGATACCCACAACTCTCTAGAACCTTCTACTAACTGTCAGGTACTCACAACATTCTAGAACCTTCTACCAACTGTCAGGTACCAACAACAGTCTAGAACATTCTACCAACTGTCAGGTACCCACAACACTCTAGAACATTCTACCAACTATCAGGTACCAACAACACTCTAGAACCTTCTACCAACTGTCAGGTACCCACAACACTCTAGAACCTTCCAGCAACTGTCAGATACCCACAACACTCTAGAACCTTCCACCAACTGTCAGGTACCCACAACACTCTAGAACCTTCCAGCAACTGTCAGATACCCACAACACTCTAGAACCTTCCAGCAACTGTCAGATACCCACAACACTCTAGAACCTTCCACCAACTGTCAGGTACCCACAACATTCTAGAACCTTCTACCAACTGTCAGGTACCCACAACACTCTAAAACATTCTACCAACTGTCAGGTACCCACAACATTCTAGAACCTTCTACCAACTGTCAGGTACCAACACTCTAGAACATTCTACCAACTGTCAGGTACCAACACTCTAAAACATTCTACCAACTGTCAGGTACCCACAACACTCTAGAACCTTCCAGCAACTGTCAGATACCCACAACACTCTAGAACCTTCCAGCAACTGTCAGATACCCACAACACTCTAGAACCTTCCACCAACTGTCAGGTACCCACAACACTCTAAAACATTCTACCAACTGTCAGGTACCCACAACATTCTAGAACCTTCTACCAACTGTCAGGTACCAACACTCTAGAACATTCTACCAACTGTCAGGTACCAACACTCTAAAACATTCTACCAACTGTCAGGTACCCACAACTCTCTAAAACATTTTACCAACTGTCAGGTACCCACAACACTCTAAAACATTTTACCAACTGTCAGGTACCCACAACTCTCTAAAACATTCTACCAACTGTCAGGTACCAACAACACTCTAAAACATTCTACCAACTGTCAGGTACCCACAACACACTAAAACATTCTACCAACTGTCAGGTACCCACAACACTCTAAAACATTCTACCAACTGTCAGGTACCCACACTCTAAAACATTCTACCAACTGTCAGGTACCAACAACTCTCTAGAACCTTCTACCAACTGTCAGGTACCAACACTCTAAAACATTCTACCAACTGTCAGGTACCCACAACTCTCTAAAACATTTTACCAACTGTCAGGTATCAACAACTCTCTAAAACATTCTACCAACTGTCAGGTACCAACAACTCTCTAGAACCTTCTACCAACTGTCAGGTACCAACAACTCTCTAGAACCTTCTACCAACTGTCAGGTACCAACACTCTAGAACATTCTACCAACTGTCAGGTACCCACAACACTCTAAAACATTCTACCAACTGTCAGGTACCCACAACTCTCTAGAACCTTCTACCAACTGTCAGGTACCAACACTCTAGAACATTCTACCAACTGTCAGGTACCCACAACACTCTAAAACATTCTACCAACTGTCAGGTACCCACAACTCTCTAGAACCTTCTACCAACTGTCAGGTACCAACACTCTAGAACCTTCTACCGACACTCTAGAACCTTCTATCAACCATCAGGTTTAGTTAATCAGGATCGCCTATTGGCTACCGCACATGCAGCAGCTACTCTTCCTGGGGTCCACATAAACCATACAAATACATGACACAGTACAGAACAGTTATAGACATGGACATACACAATAAAGGCCTATATATTTTAAAGACACCAAGAGACAACAAAAATACTATTTACACACTATTCATATACTTCATATATCCAGTTAAATGAGAGCTTTAGAAAGTTGGAGAGGTGCTGTGATACAATATTTTTTAAAGCTAAACTTGCTTTTGTGTTGAGTAACCTCTGTGTAACAGATCATTCCATGATGACATGACTCTATACATAACGGAGTAACAGATCATTCCATGATGACATGACTCTGATACAGTGTATTATAACTGAGTAACAGATATTATAGTGGTGTTTCTGATGGGGTTGTTCCATGATGACATGTGTTCTGAGTATACATAGTGGTGTTTCTGATGGGGTTGTGAGTGTATTATAGTGGTGTTTCTGATGGGGTTGTGTTCAGTGTATTAAGTGGTGTTTCTGATGGGGTTGTGGGTTGTGTTTCTGATGGGGTTGTGTTCAGTGTATTATAGTGGTGTTTCTGATGGGGTTGTGTTCAGTGTATTATAGTGGTGTTTCTGATGGGGTTGTGTTCAGTGTATTATAGTGGTGTGTCTGGGTGTTCAGTGTATTATAGTGGTGTTTCTGATGGGGTTGTGTTCAGTGTATTATAGTGGTGTTTCTGATGGGGTTGTGTTCAGTGTATTATAGTGGTGTTCTGATGGGGTTGTGTTCAGTGTATTATAGTGGTGTTTCTGATGGGGTTGTGTTCAGTGTATTATAGTGGTGTTTCTGATGGGGTTGTGTTCAGTGTATTATAGTGGTGTTCTGATGGGGTTGTGTTCAGTGTATTATAGTGGTGTTTCTGATGGGGTTGTGTTCAGTGTATTATAGTGGTGTTTCTGATGGGGTTGTGTTCAGTGTATTATAGTGGTGTGTCTGATGGGGTTGTGTTCAGTGTATTATAGTGGTGTGTCTGATGGGGTTGTGTTCAGTGTATTATAGTGGTGTTTCTGATGGGGTTGTGTTCAGTGTATTATAGTGGTGTTTCTGATGGGGTTGTGTTCAGTGTATTATAGTGGTGTTTCTGATGGGGTTGTGTTCAGTGTATTATAGTGGTGTTCTGATGGGGTTGTGTTCAGTGTATTATAGTGGTGTTTCTGATGGGGTTGTGTTCAGTGTATTATAGTGGTGTTTCTGATGGGGTTGTGTTCAGTGTATTATAGTGGTGTTTCTGATGGGGTTGTGTTCAGTGTATTATAGTGGTGTTTCTGATGGGGTTGTGTTCAGTGTATATAGTGGTGTTTCTGATGGGGTTGTGTTCAGTGTATTATAGTGGTTCTGATGGGGTTGTGTTCAGTGTATTATAGTGGTGTGTCTGATGGGGTTGTGTTCAGTGTATTATAGTGGTGTTTCTGATGGGGTTGTGTTCAGTGTATTATAGTGGTGTTTCTGATGGGGTTGTGTTCAGTGTATTATAGTGGTGTTTCTGATGGGGTTGTGTTCAGTGTATTATATTATAGTGGGGTTGTGTTCAGTGTATTATAGTGGTGTTTCTGATGGGGTTGTGTTCAGTGTATTATAGTGGTGTTTCTGATGGGGTTGTGTTCAGTGTATTATAGTGGTGTTTCTGATGGGGTTGTGTTCAGTGTATTATAGTGGTGTTTCTGATGGGGTTGTGTTCAGTGTATTATAGTGGTGTTTCTGATGGGGTTGTGTTCAGTGTATTATAGTGGTGTTTCTGATGGGGTTGTGTTCAGTGTATTATAGTGGTGTTTCTGATGGTGGTTGTTCTGATGGGGTTGTGTTCAGTGTATTATAGTGGTGTTTCTGATGGGGTTGTGTTCAGTGTATTATAGTGGTGTTTCTGATGGGGTTGTGTTCAGTGTATTATAGTGGTGTTTCTGATGGGGTTGTGTTCAGTGTATTATAGTGGTGTTTCTGATGGGGTTGTGTTCAGTGTATTATAGTGGTGTGTCTGATGGGGTTGTGTTCAGTGTATTATTATAGTGGTGTTTCTGATGGGGTTGTGTTCAGTGTATTATAGTGGTGTTTCTGATGGGGTTGTGTTCAGTGTATTATAGTGGTGTTTCTGATGGGGTTGTGTTCAGTGTATTATAGTGGTGTTTCTGATGGGGTTGTGTTCAGTGTATTATAGTGGTGTTTCTGATGGGGTTGTGTTCAGTGAGTGGTGTTTCTGATGGGGTTGTGTTCAGTGTATTATAGTGGTGTTTCTGATGGGGTTGTGTTCAGTGTATTATAGTGGTGTTTCTGATGGGGTTATAGTGTATTATAGTGGTTTCTGATGGGGTTGTGTTCAGTGTATTATAGTGGTGTTTCTGATGGGGTTGTGTTCAGTGTATTATAGTGGTGTTTCTGATGGGGTTGTGTTCAGTGTATTATAGTGGTGTTCTGATGGGGTTGTGTTCAGTGTATTATAGTTCTGTGTTTGTCTGATGGTGGGTTGTGTTCAGTGTATTATAGTGGTGTTTCTGATGGGGTTGTGTTCAGTGTATTATAGTGGTGTTTCTGATGGGGGTTGTGTTCAGTGTATTATAGTGGTGTGTCTGATGGGGTTGTGTTCAGTGTATTATAGTGGTGTTTCTGATGGGGTTGTGTTCAGTGTATTATAGTGGTGTTTCTGATGGGGTTGTGTTCAGTGTATTATAGTGGTGTTTCTGATGGGGTTGTGTTCAGTGTATTATAGTGGTGTTTCTGATGGGGTTGTGTTCAGTGTATTATAGTGGTGTTTCTGATGGGGTTGTGTTCAGTGTATTATAGTGGTGTTTCTGATTATAGTGGTGTTTCTGATGGGGTTGTGTTCAGTGTATTATAGTGGTGTTTCTGATGGGGTTGTGTTCAGTGTATTATAGTGGGTTTGTGTGTCTGTTTCAAGTGGATGCTAATAGATTATACAAGTGGTTAGGCATTTTTAACACACAACTGTAGTAGTTAATTTCTCTTCAACCCTCAGCCATGAAAGACGGTGTTAGTCCTCTGTGCAGTTCAGGACAAGCCGTGCTGCTCTGGTTCTGAGCTGCAGCTTTGATAGGTCTTTCTTTGCTCCACGTGACCACATGACCAGACAGTAATTAATACGGGGACAAGACCAGAGCCCGAACAACCAGGACAGTGGATCTTTGTACCCACAACACTCTAAAACAGGGCTCTCCAACCCTGTTCCTGGAGAGAGACCCTCCTGTAGGCTTTAACTCCAACCCTGTTCCTGGAGAGAGACCCCTCCTGTAGGTTTTAACTCCAACCCTGTTCCTGGACCCTCCTGAGTTTTAACTACCCTGTTCCTGGAGAAAGACCCTCCTGTAGGTTTTAACTCCAACCCTGTTCCTGGAGAAAGACCCTGTTCCTGTAGGTTTTAACTCCAACCCTGTTCCTGAGACCCTCCTGTAGGTTTTAACTCCAACCCTGGAGAGAAACCCTCCTGTAGGTTTGAACTCCAACCCTGTTCCTGGAGAGAAACCCTCCTGTAGGTTTGAACTCCAACCCTGTTCCTGAGAGAAACCCTCCTGTAGGTTTTAACTCCAACCCTGTTCCTGGAGAGAAACCCTCCTGTAGGTTTTAACTCCAACCCTGTTCCTGGAGAGAAACCCTCCTGTAGGTTTTAACTCCAACCCTGTTCCCCTCCTAGGTTTTAACTCCAACCCTGTTCCTGGAGAGAAACCCTCCTGTAGGGTTTAACTCCAACCCTGTTTGAAGGTTTGAACTCCAACCCTGTTCCTGGAGAGAGACCTCCTGTAGGTTTTAACTCCAACCCTGTTCCTGGAGAGAAACCCTCCTGTAGGTTTTAACTCCAACCCTGTTCCTGGAGAGAAACCCTCCTGTAGGTTTTAACTCCAACCCTGTTCCTGGAGAGACCCTCCTGTAGGTTTGAACTCCAACCCTGTTCCTGGAGAAACCCTCCTTAGGTTTGAACTCCAACCCTGTTCCTGGAGAGAAACCCTCCTGTAGGTTTTAACTCCAACCCTGTTCCTGGAGAGAAACCCTCCTGTAGGTTTTAACTCCAACCCTGTTCCTGGAGAGAAACCCTCCTGTAGGTTTTAACTCCAACCCTGTTCCTGGAGAGAAGACCCTCCTGTAGGTTTGAACTCCAACCCTGTTCCTGGAGAGAGACCCTCCTGTAGGTTTAACTCCAACCCTGTTCCTGGAGAGAAACCCTCCTGTAGGTTTTAACTCCAACCCTGTTCCTGAGAAAGACCCTCCTGTAGGTTTTAACTCCAACCCTGTTCCTGGAGAGAGAAACTCCAACCCTGTTCCTCCTGTAGGTTTTAACTCCAACCCTGTTCCTGGAGAGAAACCCTCCTGTAGGTTTTAACTCCAACCCTGTTCCTGGAGAGACCCTCCTGTAGGTTTGAACTCCAACCCTGTTCCTGGAGAGAGACCTTCCTGTAGGTTTTAACTCCAACCCTGTTCCTGGAGAGAAACCCTCCTGTAGGTTTTAACTCCAACCCTGTTCCTGGAGAGAAACCCTCCTGTAGGTTTTAACTCCAACCCTGTTCCTGGAGAGATACCCTCCTGTAGGTTTTAACTCCAACCCTGTTCCTGGAGAGATACCCTCCTGTAGGTTTTAACTCCAACCCTGTTCCTGGAGAGATACCCTCCTGTAGGTTTTAACTCCAACCCTGTTCCTGGAGAGAAACCCTCCTGTAGGTTTTAACTCCAACCCTGTTCCTGGAGAGATACCCTCCTGTAGGTTTTAACTCCAACCCTGTTCCTGGAGAGATACCCTCCTGTAGGTTTTAACTCCAACCCTGTTCCTGGAGAGATACCCTCCTGTAGGTTTTAACTCCAACCCTGTTCCTGGAGAGATACCCTCCTGTAGGTTTTAACTCCAACTGTTCCCAACCCCCTGTTTTCCTGGAGAGACTCCAACCTGTTCCTGTAGATTTGGTTTGGGAAAACATTCCACAGGCCACAATCAACAGCCTGATCAACTCTATGTATGCTGCAAGGAGATGTGTCACGCTGCATGATCTACACCAGGCCTGTTTCTGTCACACCAGATACTGACTGGTTTTCTGATCTGGTTTTCTGATCCCAGATACTGACTGATACTGACTGGTTTCTGATCCACACCAGATACTGACTGGTGTTCTGATCCAGATACTGACTGGTTTTCTGATCCACACCAGATACTGACTGGGTTTCTGATCCACACCAGATACTGACTGGTTTTCAGATACTGATCCACACCAGATACTGACTGGTTTTCTGATCCACACCAGATACTGACTGGTGTTCTGATCCACACCAGATACTGACTGGTTTTCTGATCCACACCAGATACTGACTGGGTTTCTGATCCACACCAGATACTGACTGGTTTTCTGATCCACACCAGATACTGACTGGTTTTCTGATGACTGGTTTTCATCCACCAGATACTGACTGGTTTTCTGATCCACACCAGATACTGACTGGTTTTCTGATCCACACCAGATACTGACTGGTTTTCTGATCCACACCAGATACTGACTGGTTTTCTGATCCACACCAGATACTGACTGGTTTCTGGACTGGTTTCCACACCAGATACTGATCCACACCAGATACTGACTGGTTTTCTGATCCACACCAGATACTGACTGGTTTTCTGATCCACACCAGATACTGACTGGTGTTCTGATCCACACCAGATACTGACTGGTTTTCTGATCCACACCAGATACTGACTGGTGTTCTGATCCACACCAGATACTGACTGGTGTTCTGATCCACACCAGATACTGACTGGTTTTCTGATCCACACCAGATACTGACTGGTTTTCTGATCCACACCAGATACTGACTGGTTTTCTGATCCACACCAGATACTGATACTGACTGGTGTTCTGATCCACATCCACACCAGATACTGACTGGTTTTCTGATCCACACCAGATACTGACTGGTGTTCTGATCACACCCCTACCTTTATTTAGGTATCTGTGATGAACAGTGGAATATCTGTATTCCCAGTCATGTGAAATCCATAGATTAGGACCTAATGAATTTATTTAAATTGACTGATTTCCTAATATGAACTATAACTCAGTAAAATCTTTGAAATTGTTGCATGTTGCATTAATGTTTTTGTTCAGTGAGGGTCCATTATAAATTCTACACCGTTTTGATTTAGTTTTAGTCGTTTTAAAGTATATTGAGTTCATTTCCCCTGCAATTTTGTATTAGAATTGTTTTTATTCAAATCACCCGTGAGCCGTATGTTTGACACCTAGACGCTCTAGAACTTTCTACTTTCAGATACAACCACCACACTCTAAAGAATTATGCTACACTCTAGAACCTTCTAACTACACTCTAGAACCTAACTTCACTCTAGAACCTTATTCCAACTGTCAGGCACAACCACCCCACTCAACAGCCTTCTACTACACTCTAGAACCTTCTACCAACTGTCAGGCACAACCACCCCACTCAACAGCCTTCTACTACACTCTAGAACCTAACTATACTCTAGAACCTAACTACACTCTAGAACCTTCCACCAACTGTCAGGTACAACCACAACACTCTAAAGAATTCTGCTACACTCTAGAACCTTCTACAAACTGCCAGGCACAACCACCACACTCTACAGCCTTCTACGACACTCTAGAACATTCTAACTACACTCTAGAGCCTTCTACTACACTGTAGAACCTTCTACCAACTGTCAGGCACAACCACCACACTCTAAAGAATTCTGCTACACTCTAGAACCTTCTAAATACACTCTAGAACCTTCTACCAACTGTCAGGTACACACAGTATACACTTGCATGTACAAAACATTAAGGACACCTTCATAAGAGCAGCATCAATTTGTCGGGTTATGGACTCTACAAGGTGTCGAAAGCGTTCCACAGTGATGCTGGCGCACAAAGGTACTTAAATATTTTTGTCTTGCCCATTCACCCTCTGAATGGCACACAATCCATGCCTCAATTGTCTATTTAACCCCGTCTCCTCCCCTACATCTACACTGATTGGATTCACCTGGTCAGTCTCAGGGAAAGAGCAGGTGTTCTTAATGTTTTGTCCACTCAGTGTGTATATCATATGTTAACCACAATGTTATTGTTGCATTCCCAGAGTTTGTCACTAAAGCATTTGTGTCCGAAATTATACCACAAAATGTAGCTGTGAAATGCTACAGCAGTCTAGGTAACTAAATGCTACAGCAGTCTAGGTAACTAAATGCTACAGCAGTCTAGGTAACTAAATGCTACAGCAGTCTAGGTAACTAAATGCTACAGCAGTCTAGGTAACTAAATGCTACAGCAGTCTAGGTAACTAAATGCTACAGCAGTCTAGGTAACTAAATGCTACAGCAGTCTAGGTAACTAAATGCTACAGCAGTCTAGGTAACTAAATGCTACAGCAGTCTAGGTAACTAAATGCTACAGCAGTCTAGGTAACTAAATGCTACAGCAGTCTAGGTAACTAAATGCTACAGCAGTCTAGGTAACTAAATGCTACAGCAGTCTAGGTAACTAAATGCTACAGCAGTCTAGGTAACTAAATGCTACAGCAGTCTAGGTAACTAAATGTAGCTGTGAAATGCTACAGCAGTCTAGGTAACTAAATGTTACAGCAGTCTAGGTAACTAAATGCTACAGCAGTCTAGGTAACTAAATGCTACAGCAGTCTAGGTAACTAAATGTTACAGCAGTCTAGGTAACTAAATGCTACAGCAGTCTAGGTAACTAAATGCTACAGCAGTCTAGGTAACTAAATGCTACAGCAGTCTAGGTAACTAAATGTTACAGCAGTCTAGGTAACTAAATGCTACAGCAGTCTAGGTAACTAAATGTTACAGCAGTCTAGGTAACTAAATGCTACAGCAGTCTAGGTAACTAAATGCTACAGCAGTCTAGGTAACTAAATGTTACAGCAGTCTAGGTAACTAAATGCTACAGCAGTCTAGGTAACTAAATGCTACAGCAGTCTAGGTAACTAAATGCTACAGCAGTCTAGGTAACTAAATGCTACAGCAGTCTAGGTAACTAAATGCTACAGCAGTCTAGGTAACTAAATGTAGCTGTGAAATGCTACAGCAGTCTAGGTAACTAAATGTAGCTGTGAAATGCTACAGCAGTCTAGGTAACTAAATGTAGCTGTGAAATGCTACAGCAGTCTAGGTAACTAAATGCTACAGCAGTCTAGGTAACTAAATGTAGCTGTGAAATGCTACAGCAGTCTAGGTAACTAAATGTTACAGCAGTCTAGGTAACTAAATGCTACAGCAGTCTAGGTAACTAAATGCTACAGCAGTCTAGGTAACTAAATGCTACAGCAGTCTAGGTAACTAAATGTTACAGCAGTCTAGGTAACTAAATGTAGCTGTGAAATGCTACAGCAGTCTAGGTAACTAAATGCTACAGCAGTCTAGGTAACTAAATGCTACAGCAGTCTAGGTAACTAAATGTTACAGCAGTCTAGGTAACTAAATGTACAGCAGCTGTGAAATGCTACAGCAGTCTAGGTAACTAAATACTACAGCAGTCTAGGTAACTAAATGCTACAGCAGTCTAGGTAACTAAATGCTACAGCAGTCTAGGTAACTAAATGCTACAGCAGTCTAGGTAACTAAATACTACAGCAGTCTAGGTAACTAAATGTAGCTGTGAAATGCTACAGCAGTCTAGGTAACTAAATGTAGCTGTGAAATGCTACAGCAGTCTAGGTAACTAAATACTACAGCAGTCTAGGTAACTAAATGCTACAGCAGTCTAGGTAACTAAATGCTACAGCAGTCTAGGTAACTAAATGCTACAGCAGTCTAGGTAACTAAATACTACAGCAGTCTAGGTAACTAAATGTAGCTGTGAAATGCTACAGCAGTCTAGGTAACTAAATGTAGCGTGAAATGCTACAGCAGTCTAGGTAACTAAATGTTACAGCAGTCTAGGTAACTAAATGCTACAGCAGTCTAGGTAACTAAAACTAAATGTAGCGTGAAATGCTGTCTAACTAAATGCTACAGCAGTCTAGGTAACTAAATGTAGCTACAGCAGTGAAATGCTACAGCAGTCTAGGTAACTAAATGTAGCTGTGAAATGCTACAGCAGTCTAGGTAACTAAATGTAGCTGTGAAATGCTACAGCAGTCTAGGTAACTAAATGTAGCTGTGAAATGCTACAGCAGTCTAGGTAACTAAATGTTACAGCAGTCTAGGTAACTAAATGTTACAGCAGTCTAGGTAACTAAATGTTACAGCAGTCTAGGTAACTAAATGCTACAGCAGTCTAGGTAACTAAATGTTACAGCAGTCTAGGTAACTAAATGTTACAGCAGTCTAGGTAACTAAATGCTACAGCAGTCTAGGTAACTAAATGTTACAGCAGTCTAGGTAACTAAATGTAGCGTGAAATGCTACAGCAGTCTAGGTAACTAAATGCTACAGCAGTCTAGGTAACTAAATGCTACAGCAGTCTAGGTAACTAAATGCTACAGCAGTCTAGGTAACTAAATGCTACAGCAGTCTAGGTAACTAAATGCTACAGCAGTCTAGGTAACTAAATGTAGCTGTGAAATGCTACAGCAGTCTAGGTAACTAAATGTAGCTGTGAAATGCTACAGCAGTCTAGGTAACTAAATGTAGCTGTGAAATGCTACAGCAGTCTAGGTAACTAAATGTAGCTGTGAAATGCTACAGCAGTCTAGGTAACTAAATGTAGCTGTGAAATGCTACAGCAGTCTAGGTAACTAAATGTAGCTGTGAAATGCTACAGCAGTCTAGGTAACTAAATGTTACAGCAGTCTAGGTAACTAAATGTTACAGCAGTCTAGGTAACTAAATGCTACAGCAGTCTAGGTAACTAAATGTTACAGCAGTCTAGGTAACTAAATGTTACAGCAGTCTAGGTAACTAAATGCTACAGCAGTCTAGGTAACTAAATGCTACAGCAGTCTAGGTAACTAAATGTTACAGCAGTCTAGGTAACTAAATGCTAGAGCAGTCTAGGTAACTAAATGTAGCTGTGAAATGCTACAGCAGTCTAGGTAACTAAATGTAGCGTGAAATGCTACAGCAGTCTAGGTAACTAAATGTAGCTGTGAAATGCTACAGCAGTCTAGGTAACTAAATGTAGCTGTGAAATGCTACAGCAGTCTAGGTAACTAAATGTAGCTGTGAAATGCTACAGCAGTCTAGGTAACTAAATGTAGCTGTGAAATGCTACAGCAGTCTAGGTAACTAAATGCTACAGCAGTCTAGGTAACTAAATGTTACAGCAGTCTAGGTAACTAAATGTTACAGCAGTCTAGGTAACTAAATGCTACAGCAGTCTAGGTAACTAAATGTTACAGCAGTCTAGGTAACTAAATGTAGCGTGAAATGCTACAGCAGTCTAGGTAACTAAATGTGAAACACAGCAGTCGTGAAATGCTACAGCAGTCTAGGTAACTAAATGTAGCGTGAAATGCTACAGCAGTCTAGGTAACTAAATGTAGCTGTGAAATGCTACAGCAGTCTAGGTAACTAAATGTAGCTGTGAAATGCTACAGCAGTCTAGGTAACTAAATGCTACAGCAGTCTAGGTAACTAAATACTACAGCAGTCTAGGTAACTAAATGTAGCTGTGAAATGCTACAGCAGTCTAGGTAACTAAATGTAGCTGTGAAATGCTACAGCAGTCTAGGTAACTAAATGCGTGAAATGCTACAGCAGTCTAGGTAACTAAAACTAAATGCTACAGCAGTCTAGGTAACTAAATGTTACAGCAGTCTAGGTAACTAAATGTAGCTGTGAAATGCTACAGCAGTCTAGGTAACTAAATGCTACAGCAGTCTAGGTAACTAAAATGTTACAGCAGTCTAGGTAACTAAATGTCTAGGCGTGAAATGCTACAGCAGTCTAGGTAACTAAATGCTACAGCAGTCTAGGTAACTAAATGCTACAGCAGTCTAGGTAACTAAATGTAGCGTGAAATTCTACAGCAGTCTAGGTAACTAAATGTAGCTGTGAAATGCTACAGCAGTCTAGGTAACTAAATGCTACAGCAGTCTAGGTAACTAAATGTTACAGCAGTCTAGGTAACTAAATGTACCTGTGAAATGCTACAGCAGTCTAGGTAACTAAATCCTACAGCAGTCTAGGTAACTAAATGCTACAGCAGTCTCGGTAACTAAATGTAGCTGTGAAATGCTACAGCAGTCTAGGTAACTAAATGCTACAGCAGTCTAGGTAACTAAATACTACAGCAGTCTAGGTAACTAAATGTAGCTGTGAAATGCTACAGCAGTCTAGGTAACTAAATGTAGCTGTGAAATGCTACAGCAGTCTAGGTAACTAAATGTAGCTGTGAAATGCTACAGCAGTCTAGGTAACTAAATGTAGCTGTGAAATGCTACAGCAGTCTAGGTAACTAAATGTAGCTGTGAAATGCTACAGCAGTCTAGGTAACTAAATGTAGCTGTGAAATGCTACAGCAGTCTAGGTAACTAAATGCTACAGCAGTCTAGGTAACTAAATGTAGCTGTGAAATGCTACAGCAGTCTAGGTAACTAAATACTACAGCAGTCTAGGTAACTAAATGGAGTGTGAAATGCTACAGCAGTCTAGGTAACTAAATACTACAGCAGTCTAGGTAACTAAATGTAGCTGTGAAATGCTACAGCAGTCTAGGTAACTAAATGCTACAGCAGTCTAGGTAACTAAATGCTACAGCAGTCTCTGTAACTAAATGTAGCTGTGAAATGCTACAGCAGTCTAGTTAACTAAATGCTACAGCAGTCTAGGTAACTAAATGTAGCTGTGAAATGCTACAGCAGTCTTGGTAACTAAATGCTACTGCAGTCTAGGTAACTAAATGTAGCGTGAAATACTACAGCAGTCTAGGTAACTAAATGCTACAGCAGTCTAGGTAACTAAATGTAGCTGTGAAATGCTACAGCAGTCTTGGTAACTAAATGCTACAGCAGTCTAGGTAACTAAATGCTACAGCAGTCTATGTAACTAAATGTAGCTGTGAAATCCTACAGCAGTCTAGGTAACTAAATGCTACATCAGTCTAGGTAACTAAATGTAGCTGTGAAATGCTACAGCAGTCTAGGTAACTAAATGCTACAGCAGTCTAGGTAACTAAATGTAGCGTGAAATACTACAGCAGTCTAGGTAACTAAATGCTACAGCAGTCTAGGTAACTAAATGTAGCTGTGAAATGCTACAGCAGTCCAGGTAACTAAATGCTACAGCAGTCTCGGTAACTAAATGTAGTGGTGAAATGCTACAGCAGTCTAGGTAACTAAATGCTACAGCAGTCTAAGAAACTAACATTTGGCTCTTGTTTCTCTTCAGAAAAAGTCTTCAAAGCCAACGAGCTGAAAGAAAACGGATCCTTCTCTAGTCCTGTGGCGGAGAAGCCCTTTACACACACGCCCTCTACCTGCCCGAACCAGCGGGACCTTACTCAACCCTCCCCAGACAAACCACAGCACGGTAGGCGAACACACTGTCTGTGGGCCCTATGTAGGTAATATGGCAGAGTCATTAACAATAAAGCCTGTGGGGTTAGAGGTCAAATAACACCCTGTGGGGTTAGAGGTCAAATAGCATCCCTGTGGGGTTAGAGATCAAATAGCACACTGTGGTCAGAGGTCAAATAGCACCCTGTGGGGTAAGAGGTCAAATAGCACCCTGTGGGGTTAGAGGTCAAATAGCACCCTGTGGGAGTTAGAGGTCAAATAGTAATCCTATTTGTTCTCAAGCAAGCCGCCTTACCCCTCCTCCCTCTCTGTCTTACCCCTCCTCCCTCTCTGTCTTACCCCTCCTCCCTCTCTGTCTTACCCCTCCTCCCTCTCTGTCTTACCCCTCCTCCTCCCTCTCTGTCTTACCCCTCCTCCCTCTCTGTCTTACCCCTCCTCCCTCTCTGTCTTACCCCTCCTCCCTCTCTGTCTTACCCCTCCTCCCTCTCTGTCGTACCCCTCCTCCCTCTCTGTATCACCCCTCCTCC
>NC_068455.1:82051956-82259456 GCF_023373465.1 Oncorhynchus keta
CCCTCTGCTCTCCTCTCCTCCCTCTCCTCCCTCCCTCCCTCTCCCTCCCTCCCCCTCCCTCCCTCTCCCTCCCTCCTCTCCTCCCCTCCCTCTCCTCTCCTCCTCCTCCCTCTCCTCTCCTCCTCTCCCCTCTCCTCTCCCTCTCCTCTCCTCTCCTCTCCTCTCCTCTCCTCTCCTCTCCTCTCCTCCCTCTGCTCTCCTCTCCTCCCTCTACTCTCTCCTCTCCTCTCCTCCCTCTCCTCTCCTCTCCTCTCCTCCTCTCCTCTCCTCTCCTCTCCTCTCCTCTCCTCTGCTCTCCTCCCTTCCCTCCCCTCCCTCTGATCTCCTCTCTCTCCTCTCCTCTCCTCCCTCTGTAGTAGGTTAGCTGTTCTCGCTAACCTCTCTCCCTCCCTCTGTAGTAGGTTAGCTGTTCTCTCTGACCTCTCTCCCTCCCTCTGTAGTAGGTTAGCTGTTCTCTCTAACCTCTCTCCCTCCCTCTGTAGTAGGTTAGCTGTTCTCTCTAACCTCTCTCCCTCCCTCTGTAGTAGGTTAGCTGTTCTCTCTAACCTCTCTCCCTCCCTCTGTAATAGGTTAGCTGTTCTCGCTAACCTCTCTCCCTCCCTATGTAGTAGGTTAGCTGTTCTCTCAAACCTCTCTCCCTCCCTCTGTAGTAGGTTAGCTGTTCTCTCTAACCTCTCTCCCTCCCTCTGTAGTAGGTTAGCTGTTCTCTCTGACCTCTCTCCCTCCCTCTGTAGTAGGTTAGCTGATCTCTCTAACCTCTCTCCCTCCCTCTGTAGTAGGTTAGCTGTTCTCTCTAACCTCTCTCCCTCCCTCTGTAGTAGGTTAGCTGTTCTCTCTGACCTCTCTCCCTCCCTCTGTAGTAGGTTAGCTGTTCTCTCTAACCTCTCTCCCCCTCTGTAGTAGGTTAGCTGTTCTCTCTGACCTCTCTCCCTCCCTCTGTAGTAGGTTAGCTGTTCTCTCTAACCTCTCTCCCTCCCTCTGTAGTAGGTTAGCTGTTCTCTCTAACCTCTCTCCCTCCCTCTGTAGTAGGTTAGCTGTTCTCTCTGACCTCTCTCCCTCCCTCTGTAGTAGGTTAGCTGTTCTCTCTGACCTCTCTCCCTCCCTCTGTAGTAGGTTAGCTGTTCTCTCTAACCTCTCTCCCTCCCTCTGTAGTAGGTTAGCTGTTCTCTCTAACCTCTCTCCCTCCCTCTGTAGTAGGTTAGCTGTTCTCTCTGACCTCTCTCCCTCCCTCTGTAGTAGGTTAGCTGTTCTCTCTAACCTCTCTCCCTCCCTCTGTAGTAGGTTAGCTGTTCTCTCTAACCTCTCTCCCTCCCTCTGTAGTAGGTTAGCTGTTCTCGCTAACCTCTCTCCCTCCCTCTGTAGTAGGTTAGCTGTTCTCTCTAACCTCTCTCCCTCCCTCTGTAGTAGGTTAGCTGTTCTCTCTAACCTCTCTCCCTCCCTCTGCAGTTTATTAATACAAACTGTGACTACTTGTGTTTGTCTTTGTGTGTGTCTTTGTGTGTGTGTGTTAATGTGTGTTCTCTTACCTTGTTTTTTTGAACCCCAGGTGCCCTCTCTGTTCGTTCTCCACCAGTCGGCCTGTCTCCATGGTAACACACATGCGCTCGTCCCACTCAACGACGGATCAGCACCGTTGCCGCATCTGCCAAAGGTCGTTTTCACGGCAACCGGAGCTCCAGGCCCACGTCAGGTGTCATCGTCAGGGCAACCAGTACCGCTGCGAGAGGTGTGGCCACCTGGCCCGAACAGCCAATAAGCTGATAGAACACGTGCGTGTGCACACGGGGGAGCGACCTTTCACCTGCGACCTCTGCCCTTACAGCGCCAAACGCCGAGACAGCCTCCGTCTGCACTGCCGACTCAAACACCCCGAACACACACCCTCACACGGACACACACACACACCCTTACACGGACACACACACACACCCTCACACGGACACACACACACACCCTCACATGGACACACACACACACCCTCACACGGACACACACACACACCCTCCTGGTTTAGGGGGTCAGACCTTTTTCTCGTCCCCCTCACCACCCTGCTCTCCCTCAGGCCCCTCTCTAGCCCCAGACCCTCCTCTCCCTCCCGCTCTTCCTCTCCTTCACCCAAACTCTCTTTCCTAGCCTACCTAGGTCTGACAGAGCCAACCTAATCAACCTCCCTCCTCCTCTACCCCTCTTCTCCTCGCTACCTGCCTCCTCCTCTACCCCTCTTCTCCTCACTACCTGCCTCCTCCTCTACCCCTCTTCTCCTCGCTACCTGCCTCCTCCTCTACCCCTCTTCTCCTCGCTACCTGCCTCCTCCTCTACCCCTCTTCTCCTCGCTACCTGCCTCCCTCTACCCCTCTTCTCCTCGCTACCTGCCTCCTCCTCTACCCCTCTTCTCCTCGCTACCTGCCTCCTCCTCTACCCCTCTTCTCCTCGCTACCTGCCTCCTCCTCTACCCCTTTTCTCTTCTTCTTCTCTACCTTTCTTCTCTTCATCTCTACCTCTCTTCTCTTCATCTCTACCTCTCTTCTCCTCCCTCCTCTACCCCTTTCTCCTCTTCATCTCTACCTCTCTTCTCCTCCTCCTCTCCCAACAGTCACACAGGGCTCATGTAATATGTCCTCAGGACGATAAAGACTGAACTAAAAGCAGGATGTCAAAACTAAAACAACAAGGTCTAATATTGTGTATATATATAGTATCTTCTATCCTCCTATTCTGAACAGTCACATATTGTGTATATATGTAATATGTCCTCATATATAAATTACTGAACATAAAAGCAGGATGTCAAAACTAAAACAACAAGAACATAGTAATATTGTGTATATATATATATATATATATATATATATATATATACTATTACTGAACATAGTAATATTGTGTATATATATATATATATATATATATATATATATACTATTACTGAACATAGTAATATTGTGTGTAATATTGTGTGTATATATATATATATACTATTACTGAACATAGTAATATTGTGTGTATATATATATATATATACTATTACTGAACATAGTAATATTGTGTATATATATATATATATATATATACCATTACTGAACATAGTAATATTGTGTATATATATATATATATATACCATTACTGAACATAGTAATATTGTGTATATATATATATATACACTATTACTGAACATAGTAAATAAGGCTGTGCACCCCTGCACTAGAGTTATATATTACAACTTCCTCTATGCTTCGCAAACATTATTGTGGTTTTTATAAGGCATCCCCAAATGGCACCCTTTATAGTGCACTACTTTTAGCCAAGGCTCATAGGGCGCTGGTCCAAAGTAGTGCACTGCATAGGGAATAGGGCGCCATTTTGGGACACATCCTTTTATTACATGTATAAATGTCTGCCTTGTCCGTTGGTATATCCAAACTCTACTGGCTCTTGATTGGCTTATAGATTGTTGTTTTTTATGTATAATGACACCGTAGACTAGAATATGCTATAATATATATGAATATACTTCTTCATTCTTCTTTTGGCATCCGGTCAGAATGTTCGTTTTCTCTAAATGTTTTTTTATACAGTGTTTCATTATCCTTATATTTAAAAAATGGCTAAACAGGGTCCGCTGTTTGGAATAAGGCTACAGTTTGTCAGCCAGCTCTCAATGTCTTCAAATAATGTATCATTAAAATAATTAAATACAAATGAAATACAGTTTTGTTTAATTGCAACGTTTGTCTCACATGACGCACACTGTTTGATCGTCCTCCACGGGACATTCGTGTCCTGAGGGAATGGCGTCTAAAACAATTGCAAAATCTTTAGGTGTTACAGGCACCTTGTAAAGTGAAACGAATTCCTTATAACTGAGTAAAAGATCCTCTGCATTTACCAGTTGGCTCACCAATAGGATATTATTTCGGAACCAATATTCTAAAAACAGAGAGGTATTTTTATACAATATATCTCTCTTCCGCCCGTGGTCCAAACATTCTATTAGGATGACGTCGATGTCTCCGCGGTGATGACGTCGATGTCTCCGCGGTGATGACGTCGATGTCTCCGCGGTGATGACGTCGATGTCTCCGCGGTGATGACGTCGATGTCTCCGCGGTGATGACGTCGATGTCTCCGCGGTGATGACGTCGATGTCTCCACGGTGATGACGTCGATGTCTCCACGGTGATGACGTCGATGTCTCCGCGGTGATGACGTCGATGTCTCCGCGGTGATGACGTCGATGTCTCCACGGTGATGACGTCGATGTCTCCACGGTGATGACGTCGATGTCTCCACGGTGATGACGTCGATGTCTCCACGGTGATGACGTCGATGTCTCCACGGTGATGACGTCGATGTCTCCACGGTGATGACGTCGATGTCTCCATGGTGATGACGTCGATGTCTCCATGGTGATGACGTCGATGTCTCCGCGGTGATGACGTCGATGTCTCCGCGGTGATGACGTCGATGTCTCCACGGTGATGACGTCGATGTCTCCGCGGTGATGACGTCGATGTCTCCGCGGTGATGACGTCGATGTCTCCGCGGTGATGACGTCGATGTCTCCATGGTGATGACGTCGATGTCTCCGCGGTGATGACGTCGATGTCTCCACGGTAGCTGAACAGGGTCGTCGGGCTGTTCTCATGGATACCAAAGGATCCAACCATTAATTCATACGTTGTTGTGCCCCTGGCCTGAGAGGAGGGAAGTTCAATATGTAACTAGATGTAGTAGACTAATGTTAACTAGCTGTAACTAGATGTAGTAGGCTAATGTTAACTAGCTGTAACTAGATGTAGTAGGCTAATGTTAACTAGCTGTAACTAGAAGTAGAAGGCTAATGTTAACTAGCTGGCCTGAGAGGATGGAAGTTCAATATGTAACTAGATGTAGTAGGCTAATGTTAACTAGCTGTAACTAGATGTAGTAGGCTAATGTTAACTAGCTGGCCTGAGAGGAGGGAAGTTCAATATGTAACTAGATGTAGTAGGCTAATGTTAACTAGCTGGCCTGAGAGGAGGGAAGTTCAATATGTAACTAGATGTAGAAGGCTAATGTTAACTAGCTGGCCTGAGAGGAGGGAAGTTCAATATGTAACTAGATGTAGTAGGCTAATGTTAACTAGCTGGCCTGAGAGGAGGGAAGTTCAATATGTAACTAGATGTAGAAGGCTAATGTTAACTAGCTGTAACTAGATGTAGTAGGCTAATGTTAACTAGCTGGCCTGAGAGGAGGGAAGTTCAATATGTAACTAGATGTAGTAGGCTAATGTTAACTAGCTGTAACTAGATGTAGTAGGCTAATATTAACTAGCTGGCCTGAGAGGAGGGAAGTTCAATATGTAACTAGATGTAGAAGGCTAATGTTAACTAGCTGGCCTGAGAGGAGGGAAGTTCAATATGTAACTAGATGTAGTAGGCTAATGTTAACTAGCTGGCCTGAGAGGAGGGAAGTTCAATATGTAACTAGATGTAGTAGGCTAATGTTAACTAGCTGCCTGAAGGAGAAGTTCAATATGTAACTAGATGTAGTAACTAATGTTAACTAGCTGCCTAGGAGGGAAGTTCAATATGTAACTAGATGTAGAAGGCTAATGTTAACTAGCTGTAACTAGATGTAGAAGGCTAATGTTAACTAGCTGTAACTAGATGTAGAAGGCTAATGTTAACTAGCTGTAACTAGATGTAGTAGGCTAATGTTAACTAGCTGGCCTGAGAGGAGGGAAGTTCAACATGTAACTAGATGTAGAAGGCTAATGTTAACTAGCTGGCCTGAGAGGAGGGAAGTTCAATATGTAACTAGATGTAGTAGGCTAATGTTAACTAGCTGTAACTAGATGTAGAAGGCTAATGTTAACTAGCTGTAACTAGCCGGATGTAGTAGACCATAGGATGTTAACTAGCTGGCAAACATTTGAGAGGTAGGGAAGTTAAAAGCTTGTATTGTAACTCATATTTAGCTTATATTGATTGGACTAAATGATAACTTTTAGCTGGCCTGAGAGGAGGGAAGTTCAATGATGTAACTAGATGTAGAATGGGCTAATGATAACTAGCTGGCCTGAGAGGAGGGAAGTTCAATATGTAACTAGATGTAGTAGGCAAATATTAACTGAGCTGTAACTAGATGTAGTAGGCTGTACCATTAACTAGTTTGTAACGGACAGATGTAGTAGAAACAAAATGTTAATTTAACTAACTAGCCGGCATCAGGCGCATATCGTTGACCAAGACACAGGAACTAACAGGTTGAGGGTGTCAAACATTTTAACCAGGTCAAGACACAGGAACAAATGAAAAGTCTTGACACAGGAACTAACAGTGAGGGTGTCATAGACTAACAGTGAGGGTTCAAGACACAGACAACATGAGGGTGTCAAGATGGAATTAACAGTGAGGGTGTCAGACATGTTTTTCCTACAGTGAGCGCGTCAAGACACAGGAACTAACACAGGTGTCAGACACAGGAACTAACACAGGGTGTCAGACACAGGAACTAACAGTGAGGGTGTCAAGACACAGGAACACAGTGAGGTTATATTGACATTGGAACTAAATGGTTCAAGACACAGGAACTAACAGTGAGTTCAAGTCAGGAACTGTGAGGGTTCAAGACACAGGAACTAACAGTGAGGGATTCAAGACATGATGTTGAAAATAGTGAGGGTGTCAAGACACAGGAACTAACAGGTGAAGAGGAAATGTGTCAAGCTGGAATAGTGAAGTGCAGTTCACAGGTTTTCTTTGAGACTGTCAAGACACAGGTACCAAGACACTGAGGGTTTCTTAATCAGGAACTAGTTGTTTTAGTGGTCCTAAAATGTCAAGAAACAGGACCTTTCTTGTCAAGACACAGGAACTGTGAGGTCTGTAACATTAAATATGTTTGGTGTCAAGACACAGGAACGGACAGAGGGTGCTCAAGACACAGGTTTTGTGATGAAACAAAAAGTTGAATTTATTCAAGACACTGTCTTCAGTGAGGGTGTCAAGACACAGGAACTAACAGTGAGGGTGTCAAGACACAGGAACTAACAGTGACTCAAGACACAGGAACTAACAGGTGAGGGTGTCAAGACACAGGAACTAACAGTGAGGGTGTCAAGACACAGGAACTAACAGTGAGGGTGTCAAGACACAGGAACTAACAGTGAGGGTGTCAAGACACAGGAACTAACAGTGAGGGTGTCAAGACACAGGAACTAACAGTGAGGGTGTCAAGACACAGGAACTAGCAGGTTGAGGGTGTCAAGACACAGGAACTCAAGAACAGGAACTAACAGTGAGGGTGTCAAGACACAGGAACTAACAGTGAGGGTGTCAAGACACAGGAACTAACAGTGAGGGTGTCAAGACACAGGAACTAACAGTGAGGGTGTCAAGACAAGACACAGGAACTCAAGACACAGGCTTGAGGGTGTCAAGACACAGGAACTAACAGTGAGGGTGTCAAGACACAGGAACTACACAGGTTGAGGGTGTCAAGACACAGGAACTAACAGGTTGAGGGTGTCAAGACACAGGAACTAACAGGTTGAGGGTGTCAAGACACAGGAACTAACAGCTTGAGGGTGTCAAGACACAGGAACTAACAGTGAGGGTGTCAAGACACAGGAACTAACAGTGAGGGTGTCAAGACACAGGAACTAACAGTGAGGGTGTCAAGACACAGGAACTAACAGTGAGGGTGTCAAGACACAGGAACTAACAGTGAGGGTGTGAGGGTGTCAAGACACAGGAACTAACAGGTTGAGGGTGTCAAGACACAGGAACTAACAGTGAGGGTGTCAAGACACAGGAACTAACAGTGAGGGTGTCAAGACACAGGAACTAACAGGTTGAGGGTGTCAAGACACAGGAACTAACAGCTTGAGGGTGTCAAGACACAGGAACTAACAGTGAGGGTGTCAAGACACAGGAACTAACAGGTTGAGGGTGTCAAGACACAGGAACTAACAGTGAGGTGTCAAGACACAGGAACTAACAGTGAGGGTGTCAAGACACAGGAACTAACAGGGTGTCAAGAGGAACTAACAGTGAGGGTGTCAAGACACAGGAACTAACAGCTTGAGGGTGTCAAGACACAGGAACTAACAGTGAGGGTGTCAAGACACAGGAACTAACTCAAGACACAGAACTAACAGTGAGGGGTGTCAAGACACAGGAACTAACAGTGAGGGTGTCAAGACACAGGAACTAACAGTGAGGGTGTCAAGACACAGGAACTAACAGCTTGAGGGTGTCAAGACACAGGAACTAACAGGTTGAGGGTGTCAAGACACAGGAACTAACAGTGAGGGTGTCAAGACACAGGAACTAACAGTGAGGGTGTCAAGACACAGGAACTAACAGTGAGGGTGTCAAGACACAGGAACTAACAGCTTGAGGGTGTCAAGACACAGGAACTAACAGCTTGAGGGTGTCAAGACACAGGAACTAACAGCTTGAGGGTCAAGACACAGGAACTCAAGTCAAGACACAGGAACTAACAGTGAGGGTGTCAAGACACAGGAACTAACAGGTTGAGGGTGTCAAGACACAGGAACTAACAGTGAGGGTGTCAAGACACAGGAACTAACAGTGAGGGTGTCAAGACACAGGAACTAACAGTGAGGGTGTCAAGACACAGGAACTAACAGTGAGGGTGTCAAGACACAGGAACTAACAGTGAGGGTGTCAAGACACAGGAACTAACAGGTTGAGGGTGTCAAGACACAGGAACTAACAGTGAGGGTGTCAAGACACAGGAACTAACAGCTTGAGGGTGTCAAGACACAGGAACTAACAGCTTGAGGGTGTCAAGACACAGGAACTAACAGTGAGGGTGTCAAGACACAGGAACTAACAGTGAGGGTGTCAAGACACAGGAACTAACAGTGAGGGTGTCAAGACACAGGAACTAACAGTGAGGGTGTCAAGACACAGGAACTAACAGCTTGAGGGTGTCAAGACACAGGAACTAACAGCTTGAGGGTGTCAAGACACAGGAACTAACAGCTTGAGGGTGTCAAGACACAGGAACTAACAGTGAGGGTGTCAAGACACAGGAACTAACAGTGAGGGTGTCAAGACACAGGAACTAACAGCTTGAGGGTGTCAAGACACAGGAACTAACAGACACAGGAACTTGAGGGTGTCAAGACACAGGAACTAACAGGTTGAGGGTGGACACAGGAACTCAAGACACAGGAACTAACAGGTTGAGGGTGTCAAGACACAGGAACTAACAGTGAGGGTGTCAAGACACAGGAACTAACAGTGAGGGTGTCAAGACACAGGAACTAACAGTGAGGGTGTCAAGACACAGGAACTAACAGTGAGGGTGTCAAGACACAGGAACTAACAGGTTGAGGGTGTCAAGACACAGGAACTAACAGTGAGGGTGTCAAGACACAGGAACTAACAGTGAGGGTGTCAAGACACAGGAACTAACAGGTTGAGGGTGTCAAGACACAGGAACTAACAGTTTGAGGGTGTCAAGACACAGGAACTAACAGTGAGGGTGTCAAGACACAGGAACTAACAGTGAGGGTGTCAAGACACAGGAACTAACAGTGAGGGTGTCAAGACACAGGAACTAACAGTGAGGTTGAGACACAGGTAACAGTGAGGGTGTCAAGACACAGGAACTAACAGTGAGGGTGTCAAGACACAGGAACTAACAGTGAGGGTGTCAAGACACAGGAACTAACAGTGAGGGTGTCAAGACACAGGAACTAACAGTGAGGGTGTCAAGACACAGGAACTAACAGTGAGGGTGTCAAGACACAGGAACTAACAGTTGAGGGTGTCAAGACACAGGAACTAACAGTGAGGGTGTCAAGACACAGGAACTAACAGTGAGGGTGTCAAGACACAGGAACTAACAGCTTGAGGGTGTCAAGACACAGGAACTAACAGCTTGAGGGTGTCAAGACACAGGAACTAACAGTGAGGGTGTCAAGACACAGGAACTAACAGGTTGAGGGTGTCAAGACACAGGAACTAACAGTGAGGGTGTCAAGACACAGGAACTAACAGTGAGGGTGTCAAGACACAGGAACTAACAGCTCAAGACACAGGAACTGAGGGTGTCAAGACACAGGAACTAACAGTGAGGGTGTCAAGACACAGGAACTAACAGGTTGAGGGTGTCAAGACACAGGAACTAACAGTGAGGGTGTCAAGACACAGGAACTAACAGTGAGGGTGTCAAGACACAGGAAGTAACAGGTTAGAGAGCAAACAACAATCATCACGTAGATTGTAATATGGCATTTGGGGGGAGGGGCTTGGATTCCCCAGTGATTTTACCCTACTGATGTCAAATTAAATCAATTAATTAGGTCCTAAATCTATAGATTTCACATGACTGGGAATACAGATATGCATCTGTTGGTCACAGACACCTTTAAAATAAAGGTAGGGGTGTGGATCAGAACACCACTCTAGTGATTAACACTATGGTCAATTTACTCTGTAATCACTAGAGTAAACTGACCAGTGTTTATCACTAACAGAGTAAACTGACCAGTGTTTATCACTACAGAGTAAACTGACCGTAGTGTTAATCACTACAGAGTAAACTGACCATAGTGTTAATCACTACAGAGTAAACTGACCATAGTGTTTATCACTACAGAGTAAACTGACCATAGTGTTAATCACTACAGAGTAAACTGATGTCAAATTAAATAGTGTTTATCACTACAGAGTAAACTGACCATAGTGTTAATCACTAAAACAGAGTAAACTGACCGTAGTGTTAATCACTCTGTAATCACAGAGTAAACTGACCAGTGTTAATCACTACAGAGTAAACTGACCATTGTGTTTATCACTACAGAGTAAACTGACCATAGTGTTTATCACTACAGAGTAAACTGACCATAGTGTTTATCACTACAGAGTAAACTGACCAGTGTTTATCACTACAGAGTAAACTGACCGTAGTGTTAATCACTACAGAGTAAACTGACCAGTGTTTATCACTACAGAGTAAACTGACCATAGTGTTTATCACTACAGAGTAAACTGACCATAGTGTTAATCACTACAGAGTAAATTGACCATAGTGTTAATCACTAGAGTAAACTGACCGTAGTGTTTATCACTACAGAGTAAACTGACCATAGTGTTAATCACTACAGAGTAAACTGACCATAGTGTTAATCACTACAGAGTAAACTGACCATAGTGTTTATCACTACAGAGTAAACTGACCATAGTGTTAATCACTAGAGTAAACTGACCATAGTGTTAATCACTAGAGTAAACTGACCAGTGTTTATCACTACAGAGTAAAATGACCATAGTGTTAATCACTACAGAGTAAACTGACCATAGTGTTTATCACTACAGAGTAAACTGACCATAGTGTTTATCACTACAGAGTAAACTGACCATAGTGTTAATCACTAGAGTAAACTGACCATAGTGTTTATCACTACAGAGTAAACTGACCATAGTGTTTATCACTACAGAGTAAACTGACCATAGTGTTTATCACTACAGAGTAAACTGACCATAGTGTTAATCACTACAGAGTAAACTGACCATAGTGTTAATCACTACAGAGTAAACTGACCAGTGTTTATCACTACAGAGTAAACTGACCATAGTGTTAATCACTAGAGTAAACTGACCAGTGTTTATCACTACAGAGTAAACTGACCATAGTGTTAATCACTAGAGTAAACTGACCATAGTGTTAATCACTACAGAGTAAACTGACCATAGTGTATCACTACAGAGTAAACTGACCAGTGTTAATCACTACAGAGTAAACTGACCATAGTGTTAATCACTACAGAGTAAACGGACCATAGTGTTAATCACTACAGAGTAAAATGACCATAGTGTTAATCACTACAGAGTAAAATGACCATAGTGTTAATCACTACAGAGTAAACTGACCATAGTGTTAATCACTACAGAGTACACTGACCATAGTGTTAATCACTACAGAGTAAAATGACCATAGTGTTAATCACTACAGAGTAAAATGACCATAGTGTTAATCACTACAGAGTAAACTGACCATAGTGTTTATCACTACAGAGTAAACTGACCAGTGTTTATCACTACAGAGTAAACTGACCATAGTGTTTATCACTACAGAGTAAACTGACCATAGTGTTTATCACTACAGAGTAAACTGACCAGTGTTAATCACTACAGAGTAAACTGACCATAGTGTTAATCACTACAGAGTAAACTGACCATAGTGTTAATCACTACAGAGTAAACTGACCATAGTGTCTATCACTACAGAGTAAAATGACCATAGTGTTAATCACTACAGAGTAAAATGACCATAGTGTTAATCACTACAGAGTAAACTGACCATAGTGTTTATCACTACAGAGTAAACTGACCAGTGTTTATCACTACAGAGTAAACTGACCATAGTGTTTATCACTACAGAGTAAACTGACCATAGTGTTTATCACTACAGAGTAAACTGACCAGTGTTAATCACTACAGAGTAAACTGACCATAGTGTTAATCACTACAGAGTAAACTGACCATAGTGTTAATCACTACAGAGTAAACTGACCATAGTGTCTATCACTACAGAGTAAAATGACCATAGTGTTAATCACTACAGAGTAAACTGACCATAGTGTTAATCACTACAGAGTAAACTGACCATAGTGTTTATCACTACAGAGTAAACTGACCAGTGTTTATCACTACAGAGTAAACTGACCATAGTGTTTATCACTACAGAGTAAACTGACCATAGTGTTTATCACTACAGAGTAAACTGACCAGTGTTAATCACTACAGAGTAAACTGACCATAGTGTTAATCACTACAGAGTAAACTGACCATAGTGTTTATCACTACAGAGTAAACTGACCATAGTGTTTATCACTACAGAGTAAACTGACCAGTGTTTATCACTACAGAGTAAACTGACCATAGTGTTTATCACTACAGAGTAAACTGACCATAGTGTTAATCACTACAGAGTAAACTGACCATAGTGTTTATCACTACAGAGTAAACTGACCATAGTGTTTATCACTACAGAGTAAACTGACCAGTGTTTATCACTACAGAGTAAACTGACCATAGTGTTTATCACTACAGAGTAAACTGACCATAGTGTTTATCACTACAGAGTAAACTGACCAGTGTTTATCACTACAGAGTAAACTGACCAGTGTTTATCACTACAGAGTAAACTGACCGTAGTGTTAATCACTACAGAGTAAACTGACCATAGTGTTAATCACTACAGAGTAAACTGACCATAGTGTTTATCACTACAGAGTAAACTGACCATAGTGTTTATCACTACAGAGTAAACTGACCATAGTGTTTATCACTACAGAGTAAACTGACCATAGTGTTTATCACTACAGAGTAAACTGACCATAGTGTTTATCACTACAGAGTAAACTGACCATAGTGTTTATCACTACAGAGTAAACTGACCATAGTGTTTATCACTACAGAGTAAACTGACCATAGTGTTAATCACTACAGAGTAAACTGACCATAGTGTTAATCACTACAGAGTAAACTGACCATAGTGTTTATCACTACAGAGTAAACTGACCATAGTGTTAATCACTACAGAGTAAACTGACCATAGTGTTAATCACTACAGAGTAAACTGACCATAGTGTTTATCACTACAGAGTAAACTGACCATAGTGTTTATCACTACAGAGTAAATGGACCATAGTGTTAATCACTAGAGTAAACTGACCATAGTGTTAATCACTACAGAGTAAACTGACCATAGTGTTAATCACTACAGAGTACACGGTGATCCTGGCCGTAGAGACAGTCCTCTCTCTTCAGTCTTCTCTTTATTCACTCAGCAGGAAGAAAACAGACTCCAAACCACATCCAATAAGAAATGCTCAGTTTTATTTAAATGTAAAAATAATAAAACCACAGTTTTTTATGGAACAGACATCATGTCTGTTTGTAACGGCAGCCCATTTCCTATACAGAGCCCTATAGGCCAGGGTCTAAAGTAGTGTACTATGTAGGGAATAGGGTCTAAAGTAGTGTACTATGTAGGGAATAGGGTCTAAAGTAGTGCACTATGTAGGGAATAGGGTCTAAAGTAGTGTACTATGTAGGGAATAGGGTGCCCTATAGGTCCTGGTCTAAAGTAGTGCACTATGTAGGGAATAGGGTCTAAAGTAGTGCACTATGTAGGGAATAGGGTGCCCTATAGGTCCTGGTCTAAAGTAGTGCACTATGTAGGGAATAGGGTCTAAAGTAGTGCACTATGTAGGGAATAGGGTGCCCTATAGGTCAGGGTCTAAAGTAGTGCACTATGTAGGGAATAGGGTGCCCTATAGGTCCTGGTCTAAAGTAGTGTACTATGTAGGGAATAGGGTGCCCTATAGGTCCTGGTCTAAAGTAGTGTACTATGTAGGGAATAGGGTGCCCTATAGGTCCTGGTCTAAAGTAGTGTACTATGTAGGGAATAGGGTGCCCTATAGGCCAGGGTCTAAAGTAGTGTACTATGTAGGGAATAGGGTGCCCTATAGGACAGGGTCTAAAGTAGTGTACTATGTAGGGAAAAGGGTGCCCTATAGGCCAGGGTCTAAAGTAGTGTACTATGTAGGGAATAGGGTCTAAAGTAGTGTACTATGTAGGGAATAGGGTTCCCTATAGGTCAGGGTCTAAAGTAGTGTACTATGTAGGGAATAGGGTGCCCTATAGGTCCTGGTCTAAAGTAGTGCACTATGTAGGGAATAGGGTGCCCTATAGGTCCTGGTCTAAAGTAGTGCACTATGTAGGGAATAGGGTGCCCTATAGGCCTGGTCTAAAGTAGTGTACTATGTAGGGAATATATGGTCTAAAGTAGTGTACTATGTAGGGAATAGGGTGCCCTATAGGCCAGGGTCTAAAGTAGTGTACTATGTAGGGAATAGGGTGCCCTATAGGACAGGGTCTAAAGTAGTGTACTATGTAGGGAAAAGGGTGCCCTATAGGCCAGGGTCTAAAGTAGTGTACTATGTAGGGAATAGGGTCTAAAGTAGTGTACTATGTAGGGAATAGGGTTCCCTATAGGTCAGGGTCTAAAGTAGTGTACTATGTAGGGAATAGGGTCTAAAGTAGTGCACTATGTAGGGAATAGGGTGCCCTATAGGCCAGGGTCTAAAGTACAAACATATACTACTGTCGTGACACAACAACCAAATGATACCCTTCTTACATTTATAGTCCACTACTATTGACCAGGGTCCATTGGGGTTAAAGTACTGCACTATAAAAGGGAACAAGTGTTCCATTTGGGACATAACCTGAATATAAAGATGAATATAAAATGCACTGGAAAGGGCCTTTTCTCATTTGGGCAAAAGTCCATCCTCCACCCTCTCTCCTCCGTGACCCAGAAACCAATAGGTAGTCAAGGAGATGGCAATTCGTTAAGCAGGCGAACGGAAGACGGTCCCTCCCCTCCTCGATAGCCATCGCTCATGGAGGACAGTCACGTGTGTCCTACCTTAGTCCTTCACAGAAGAGTTTTGAAATCAACCCCCCCCCCCCACACCCTTTGAATCAGCTTTTGTTTTGTCACAGGAGAAAAACATGCCTCTGTTTAAAAACAATATACTACTTATAGTTTTATCTAGAACATGTACTTCACAACTAGCATTCATTTGATTGTCTTTACATGTTTTAATTGGGATCCATTTGCCTGTTTGAGGCCAGGCATTTTAGTCCCATGATCACAGACCCTTTGACCTTTTGTCTCGGTCCTGATTGATTGTCCTGGCTGGCCAGGCAGTGCTAGCCGATCACAGATGATTGTCACGGTCCTGATTGAGGCCAGGCAGAGCTAGCCGATCACAGATGATTGTCTCGGTCCTGATTGAGGCCAGGCAGTGCTAGCCGATCACAGATGATTGTCTCGGTCCTGATTGAGGCCAGGCAGTGCTAGCCGATCACAGACGATGTCTCGGTCCTGATTGAGGCCAGGCAGTGCTAGCTGATCACAGATGTCTCGGTCCTGATTGAGGCCAGGCAGTGCTAGCTGATCACAGATGTCTCGGTCCTGATTGAGGCCAGGCAGTGCTAGCTGATCACAGATGTCTCGGTCCCGATTGAGGCCAGATAATCTCTCAGTCCTGATTGTCCAGCTTGGTCATGGTAAATTTAAATTACCCATGTGACATTGCTACAAAACAGGGATATACCATGAAATATCAGATAATTCACAAACTTTTCAAGGTAGTTTTTATAACGTGGTCCCGTAAAAAAGACCGGTAGCCTTTACTGTGTAGCTTGTTGTTATGTTGGCCAATCAAATAGGCTCAATGTGACGCAAGTGGAGTGAGTTCACTAATGCAAGATGGAATAACATATGGGAACTCAAAGTTAGCAAAAATGGGGTTGGAAGTAACCAATAGGTAGGCTGATGTTTTCTCATCTGAATGGGGTTGGGAGTAACCAATAGGAAGGCTGATGTTTTCTCATCTGAATGGGAGTAACCAATAGGTAGGCTGATGTTTTCTCATCTGAATGGGGTTGGGGAGAAATTGCAGCATGTGGCCTCATTTAGCCTAGCTATTCATAGCTGATTCTCTGGGCTACTCCAGTCAAGACAGATATTGTAATATGGGATGATGAATAACGTTGTGTTTTTTTTCCTCTCTCAGCAGATTTAAAAAAAATAAAAAAAGTTACAAAAATAACATTTGAACATGTGGCGTCGAGAGGCTGTGTGTGTGTGTGTGTGTGTGTGTGTGTTAGGACACGGAGGATATGGCATTATGGGGAGAGCCCATCTGTGTGAGGACTTTGTCCAGCCACTGTAGAGGGCCGTGCAGGTGCACTTCTATCCAGCAGGGGGTGCTGGTCACGTCCTGGCGGTGGTACTCTGCACCCCAACCCTGGGGGAGGAAGAGGAACACACACGATTAGATGGTACACTGCACAACACAACTGAAAACGTGCAGGATTGAGCATTCAGAGACAAGAGAATGGGATGAGCTTGTAGACCACCTGTTAACCCCTGACCCCTCAAATCTAGTTGTATTTGTCACGTGCCGAAAACAATGGGTAGAGACTTAACCGTGAAATGCTTATGAGCCCTTGCCAACGATGCAGAGTTGAATAATATAAAATACACAAGAATAGAGCTATATACAGGAAGTACCAGATCAATGTGGAGCTATATACAGGAAGTACCAGATCAATGTGGAGCTATATACAGGAAGTACCAGATCAATGTGGAGCTATATACAGGAAGTACCAGATCAATGTGGAGCTATATACAGGAAGTACCATATCAATGTGGAGCTATATACAGGAAGTACCAGATCAATGTGGAGCTATATACAGGAAGTACCATATCAATGTGGAGCTATATACAGGAAGTACCAATGTACAGGAGTACCATATCAATGTGGAGCTATATACAGGAAGTACCATATCAGGAGCTATATACAGGAAGTACCAGATCAATGTGGAGCTATATACAGGAAGTACCATATCAATGTGGAGCTATATACAGGAAGTACCAGATCAATGTGGAATGACAGTTGAAGCAGGAAGTTTACATACATCTTTAGCCAAATACATTTAAACTCAGTTATTCACAATCACTGACATTTAATCCTAGTAAAAAATTCCCTGTTTTAGGTCAGTTAGGATCACCCCTTTATTTAAGAATGTTAAATGTCAGAATAATAGTAGAGAATGATTTATTTCAGCTTATTTCAGATTTATTTCTTCCATCACATTGGGTCAGAAGTTTACGTACACTCAATTAGTATTAGGTAGCATTGCCTTTAAAATTGTTTAACTTGGGTCAAACATTTCGGTTAACTTTCTGATGGCCACTCCAATACCTTGACTTTGTTGTCCTTAAGCCATTTGGCCACAACTTTGGAAGTCTGCTTGGGGTCATTGTCCATTTGGAAGACCCAATTGTGACCAAGCTTTAACTTCCTGACTGATGTGTTGAGATGTTGCTTCAATAGATCCACATAATTTCTCCCTCATGATGCTGTCTATTTTGTGAAGGGCACCAGTCCCTCCTGCAGCAAAGCACCCCCACAACATGATGCTGCCACCCCCATGCTTCACGGTTGGGATGGTGTTCTAAAGAGTACGATCTTTGTCCCCATGTGCAGTTGCAAACCGTAGTCTGGCTTTTTTATGGCGGTTTTGGAGCAGTGGCTTCTTCCTTGCTGAGCGGCCTTTCAGTTTGTGTCGATATAGGACTCGTTTTACTGTGGATATAGATACTTTTGTACCTGTTTCCTCCAGCATCTTCACAAGGTCCTTTGCTGTTGTTCTGGGATTGATTTGCACTTTTCGCATCTCCTTCCTGAGCGGTATGACGGCTGCGTGGTCCCATGGTGTTTATACTTGCGTACTATTGTTTGTAGAGATGAACGTGGTACCTTCAGACGTTTGGAAAATGCTCCGAATGATGAACCAGACTTGTGGAGGTCTACAATTTTTTTTCTGAGGACTTGGCTGATTTCTTTTGATTTTCCTATGATGTCAAGCAAAGAGGCACTGAGTTTGAAGGTAGGCCTAGAAATACATCCACAGGTACACCTCCAATTGACTCAGATGATGTCAATTAGCCTATCAGAAGCTTCTAAAGCCATGACATCATTTTCTGGAATTTTCCAAGCTGTTTAAAGGCACAGTCAACTTAGTGTTTGTACACTTCTGACCCACTGGAATTGTGATACAGTGAATTATAAGTTAAACAATCTGTCTGTAAACAATTGTTGGAAACATGACTTGTGTCATGCACAAAGTAGATGTCCTAACCAACTGGCCAAAACTATAGTTTGTTAACAAGAAGTTTGTGGAGTGGTTGAAAAACAAATTGACCCCTCCCCTGACCCCATGTTGACCTTGACGAAGCTCATGCGTACGGTACACATTGCCCACCTGTAACCCTTAGCCCCTCCCCTGACCCCATGTTTACCTTGGCGTAGCTCATGCGTATGGTACACAATGCCCACCTGTAACCCTTAGCCCCTCCCCTGACCCCATGTTTACCTTGGCGTAGCTCATGCGTATGGTGCACAATGCCCACCTGTAACCCTTAGCCCCTCCCCTGACCCCATATTTACCTTGACGAAGCTCATGCGTATGGTACACATCTTGGTGAGCTCGTAAACAGCCTCAAAGCCGTGGTTCACTGACTGGGCCAGTAGCTGGGCAAATTCCTGGTGAAGAAGATATAAGGCAGAAGACACGTTTCTACTATATAAAGTGTATATATACAGTACCAGTCAAAAGTTAGGACACACCTACTCATTTAAGGGTTTTTCTTTATTTTTACTATTTTCTACATTGTAGAATAATAGTGAAGACATCAAAACTATAAAATAACACATATGGAATCATGTAGTAACCAAAAACTATTTGAGATTCTTCAAAGTAGCCACCCTTTGCCTTGATGACAGCTTTGCACACTCTTGACATTCTCTCAACCCGCTTCATGAGGTCGTCAAAAGAAAAAGATTTTATTTGTTTTACACTTTTTTTTGGTTACTACATGATTCCATATGTGTTATTTCATAGTGTTGATGTCTTCACTATTATTCTACAATGTAGAAAATAGTAAAAAAATAAAATAAAGAATAACCCCTGGAACCCCGGAACCCCTGGAACCCCGGAACCCCTGGAATGTTCTAAAACTATTGACCAGTGGGGTTTATAATTATATTATATTCTCCTCTGAAAGACATAGAGAGGTAGAAATGGAACCTTCCGGTCGTTTTGTGTGTGTGTGTGTGTGTGACCTGTCTACGTACCTGGTTGTTAAAGATCTTCAGACTGCAGCCACTCGGGATCTTACACACCGTGGTGGGGTGGAAACCGTGGTGATAGTTACAGTTACGACTCTGAACGAAGATACTGGTGTCACTCAGACACTCTGCATACACCTCACCTCCTACGTAGTAGAGGTGGACACCTGGGGAGAGGAGTTTGTTTTTTAAATGCATAAATGTCTCCTATGACAGAAAACAGCCTCTGGACATCAGAACAGCAATCACTAACTTCGATGAAAATGTCTACTTCAATGAGTCGGCAGATCAGAGCGTTATGGTGATGGTTTGGGGTCAGCATGGTGGTGGTTTGGGGTCAGCATGGTGATGGTTTGGGGTCAGCATGGTGGTGGTGGTGATGGTTTGGGGTCAGCATGGTGGTGGTGTGTGATGGTTTGGGGTCAGCATGGTGGTGGTAGGGTGATGGTTTGGGGTCAGCATGGTGGTGGTGTGATGGTTTGGGGTCAGCATGGTGGTGGTTTGGGGTCAGCATGGTGATGGTAGTGTGATGGTTTGGGGTCAGCATGGTGGTGGTGTGATGGTTTGGGGTCAGCATGGTGGTGGTTTGGGGTCAGCATGGTGATGGTTTGGGGTCAGCATGGTGATGGTTTGGGGTCAGCATGGTGGTGGTAGTGTGATGGTTTGGGGTCAGCATGGTGATGGTTTGGGGTCAGCATGGTGGTGGTGGTGTGATGGTTTGGGGTCAGCATGGTGATGGTTTGGGGTCAGCATGGTGATGGTTTGGGGTCAGCATGGTGGTGGTGGTGATGGTTTGGGGTCAGCATGGTGGTGGTGTGATGGTTTGGGGTCAGCATGGTGGTGGTAGTGTGATGGTTTGGGGTCAGCATGGTGGTGGTAGTGTGATGGTTTGGGGTCAGCATGGTGGTGGTAGTGTGATGGTTTGGGGTCCAGCATGGTGGTGGTAGTGTGATGGTTTGGGGTCAGCATGGTGGTGGTAGTGTGATGGTTTGGGGTCAGCATGGTGGTGATAGTGTGATGGTTTGGGGTCAGCATGGTGGTGGTGGTGATGGTTTGGGGTCAGCATGGTGGTGGTAGTGTGATGGTTTGGGGTCAGCATGGTGGTGGTAGTGTGATGGTTTGGGGTCAGCATGGTGGTGGTGTGATGGTTTGGGGTCAGCATGGTGGTGGTAGTGTGATGGTTTGGGGTCAGCATGGTGGTGGTAGTGTGATGGTTTGGGGTCAGCATGGTGGTGGTAGTGTGATGGTTTGGGGTCCAGCATGGTGGTGGTAGTGTGGTGGTTTGGGGTCAGCATGGTGGTGGTAGTGTGATGGTTTGGGGTCAGCATGGTGGTGGTAGTGTGATGGTTTGGGGTCCAGCATGGTGGTGGTAGTGTGATGGTTTGGGGTCAGCATGGTGGTGGTTGTGTGATGGTTTGGGGTCCAGCATGGTGGTGGTGATGGTTTGGGGTCAGCATGGTGGTGGTGTGATGGTTTGGGGTCAGCATGGTGGTGGTAGTGTGATGGTTTGGGGTCAGCATGGTGGTGGTAGTGTGATGGTTTGGGGTCAGCATGGTGGTAGTGTGATGGTTTGGGGTCAGCATGGTGGTGGTAGTGTGATGGTTTGGGGTCCAGCATGGTGGTGGTAGTGTGATGGTTTGGGGTCAGCATGGTGGTGGTGTGTGATGGTTTGGGGTCAGCATGGTGGTGGTAGTGTGATGGTTTGGGGTCAGCATGGTGGTGGTGGTGTGATGGTTTGGGGTCAGCATGGTGGTGGTGTGATGGTTTGGGGTCCAGCATGGTGGTGGTGGTGTGATGGTTTGGGGTCAGCATGGTGGTGGTAGTGTGATGGTTTGGGGTCAGCATGGTGGTGGTGGTGTGATGGTTTGGGGTCAGCATGGTGGTGGTGGTGTGATGGTTTGGGGTCAGCATGGTGGTGGTAGTGTGATGGTTTGGGGTCAGCATGGTGGTGGTGGTGGTGATGGTTTGGGGTCAGCATGGTGGTGGTGGTGTGATGGTTTGGGGTCAGCATGGTGGTGGTGGTGTGATGGTTTGGGGTCAGCATGGTGGTGGTGGTGTGATGGTTTGGGGTCAGCATGGTGGTGGTAGTGTGATGGTTTGGGGTCAGCATGGTGGTGGTGGTGGTGATGGTGGTGGTGATGGTTTGGGGTCAGCATGGTGATGGTGGTGATGGTTTGGGGTCAGCATGGTGGTGGTGTGATGGTTTGGGGTCAGCATGGTGGTAGTGTGATGGTTTGGGGTCAGCATGGTGGTGGTGTGATGGTTTGGGGTCAGCATGGTGGTGGTAGTGTGATGGTTTGGGGTCCAGCATGGTGGTGGTAGTGTGGTGGTTTGGGGTCAGCATGGTGGTGGTAGTGTGATGGTTTGGGGTCAGCATGGTGGTGGTGGTGGTGGTGATGGTTTGGGGTCAGCATGGTGGTGGTGATGGTTTGGGGTCAGCATGGTGGTGGTAGTGTGGTGGTTTGGGGTCAGCATGGTGATGGTTTGGGGTCAGCATGGTGGTGGTGGTGTGATGGTTTGGGGTCAGCATGGTGGTGGTAGTGTGATGGTTTGGGGTCAGCATGGTGGTGGTAGTGTGATGGTTTGGGGTCAGCATGGTGGTGGTAGTGTGATGGTTTGGGGTCAGCATGGTGGTGGTGTGATGGTTTGGGGTCAGCATGGTGGTGGTAGTGTGATGGTTTGGGGTCAGCATGGTGGTGGTAGTGTGATGGTTTGGGGTCAGCATGGTGGTGGTAGTGTGATGGTTTGGGGTCAGCATGGTGGTGGTGGTGTGATGGTTTGGAGTCAGCATGGTGGTGGTAGTGTGATGGTTTGGGGTCAGCATGGTGGTGGTAGTGTGATGGTTTGGGGTCAGCATGGTGGTGGTAGTGTGATGGTTTGGGGTCAGCATGGTGGTGGTAGTGTGATGGTTTGGGGTCAGCATGGTGGTGGTGTGATGGTTTGGGGTCAGCATGGTGGTGGTGGTGTGGTGGTTTGGGGTCAGCATGGTGGTGGTAGTTTGATGGTTTGGGGTCAGCATGGTGGTGGTAGTGTGATGGTTTGGGGTCAGCATGGTGGTGGTAGTGTGATGGTTTGGGGTCAGCATGGTGGTGGTAGTGTGATGGTTTGGGGTCAGCATGGTGGTGGTAGTGTGATGGTTTGGGTCAGCATGGTGGTGGTAGTGTGGTGGTTTGGGGTCAGCATGGTGGTGGTAGTGTGATGGTTTGGGGTCCAGCATGGTGGTGGTAGTGTGATGGTTTGGGGTCAGCATGGTGGTGGTGGTGTGATGGTTTGGGGTCAGCATGGTGGTGGTAGTGTGATGGTTTGGGGTCAGCATGGTGGTGGTGTGATGGTTTGGGGTCAGCATGGTGGTGGTGTGTGATGGTTTGGGGTCAGCATGGTGGTGGTAGTGTGATGGTTTGGGGTCAGCATGGTGGTGGTAGTGTGATGGTTTGGGGTCAGCATGGTGGTGGTAGTGTGATGGTTTGGGGTCAGCATGGTGGTGGTAGTGTGATGGTTTGGGGTCAGCATGGTGGTGGTAGTGTGATGGTATGGGGTCAGCATGGTGGTGGTAGTGTGATGGTTTGGGGTCAGCATGGTGGTGGTGGTGTGATGGTTTGGGGTCAGCATGGTGGTGGTAGTGTGATGGTTTGGGGTCAGCATGGTGGTGGTGTGATGGTTTGGGGTCAGCATGGTGGTGGTGTGATGGTTTGGGTCCAGCATGGTGGTGGTAGTGTGATGGTTTGGGGTCAGCATGGTGGTGGTAGTGTGATGGGTTGAGGCCAGCATGGTGGTGGTAGTGTGAAGGTTTGGGGTCAGCATGGTGGTGGTAGTGTGATGGTTTGGGGTCAGCATGGTGGTGGTGGTGTGATGGTTTGGGGTCAGCATGGTGGTGGTAGTGTGATGGTTTGGGGTCCAGCATGGTGGTGGTGGTGTGATGGTTTGGGGTCAGCATGGTGGTGGTGTGATGGTTTGGGGTCAGCATGGTGGTGGTAGTGTGATGGTTTGGGGTCAGCATGGTGGTGGTGTGATGGTTTGGGGTCAGCATGGTGGTGGTAGTGTGATGGTTTGGGGTCAGCATGGTGGTGGTGTGATGGTTTGGGGTCAGCATGGTGGTGGTAGTGTGGTGGTTTGGGGTCAGCATGGTGGTGGTGTGATGGTTTGGGGTCCAGCATGGTGGTGGTGGTGTGATGGTTTGGGGTCAGCATGGTGGTGGTGTGATGGTTTGGGGTCAGCATGGTGGTGGTAGTGTGATGGTTTGGGGTCAGCATGGTGGTGGTGTGATGGTTTGGGGTCAGCATGGTGGTGGTAGTGTGATGGTTTGGGGTCAGCATGGTGGTGGTGTGATGGTTTGGGGTCAGCATGGTGGTAGTGTGATGGTTTGGGGTCAGCATGGTGGTGGTAGTGTGATGGTTTGGGGTCAGCATGGTGGTGGTGGTGTGATGGTTTGGGGTCAGCATGGTGGTGGTGGTGTGGTGGTTTGGGGTCAGCATGGTGGTGGTGGTGTGATGGTTTGGGGTCATGGTGGTGGTGGTGGTGATGGTTTGGGGTCAGCATGGTGGTGGTAGTGTGATGGTTTGGGGTCAGCATGGTGGTGGTGGTGTGATGGTTTGGGGTCAGCATGGTGGTGGTGTGATGGTTTGGGGTCAGCATGGTGGTGGTGGTGTGATGGTTTGGGGTCAGCATGGTGGTGGTGTGATGGTTTGGGGTCCAGCATGGTGGTGGTGGTGTGATGGTTTGGGGTCAGCATGGTGGTGGTGTGATGGTTTGGGGTCAGCATGGTGGTGGTAGTGTGATGGTTTGGGGTCAGCATGGTGGTGGTGTGATGGTTTGGGGTCAGCATGGTGGTGGTAGTGTGGTGGTTTGGGGTCAGCATGGTGGTGGTGTGATGGTTTGGGGTCAGCATGGTGGTGGTAGTGTGATGGTTTGGGGTCAGCATGGTGGTGGTGTGATGGTTTGGGGTCAGCATGGTGGTAGTGTGATGGTTTGGGGTCAGCATGGTGGTGGTAGTGTGATGGTTTGGGGTCAGCATGGTGGTGGTGGTGTGGTGGTTTGGGGTCAGCATGGTGGTGGTAGTGTGATGGTTTGGGGTCAGCATGGTGGTGGTGGTGTGATGGTTTGGGGTCAGCATGGTGGTGGTGGTGTGATGGTTTGGGGTCCAGCATGGTGGTGGTGTGATGGTTTGGGGTCAGCATGGTGGTGGTGTGATGGTTTGGGGTCAGCATGGTGGTGGTAGTGTGATGGTTTGGGGTCAGCATGGTGGTGGTGGTGTGATGGTTTGGGGTCAGCATGGTGGTGGTGTGATGGTTTGGGGTCAGCATGGTGGTGGTAGTGTGATGGTTTGGGGTCAGCATGGTGGTGGTAGTGTGATGGTTTGGGGTCAGCATGGTGGTGGTAGTGGGATGGTTTGGGGTCAGCATGGTGGTGGTAGTGTGATGGTTTGGGGTCCAGCATGGTGGTGGTAGTGTGATGGTTTGGGGTCAGCATGGTGGTGGTAGTGTGATGGTTTGGGGTCAGCATGGTGGTGGTAGTGGGATGGTTTGGGGTCAGCATGGTGGTGGTAGTGTGATGGTTTGGGGTCAGCATGGTGGTGGTAGTGTGATGGTTTGGGGTCAGCATGGTGGTGGTAGTGTGATGGTTTGGGGTCCAGCATGGTGGTGGTAGTGTGATGGTTTGGGGTCAGCATGGTGGTGGTAGTGTGATGGTTTGGGGTCAGCATGGTGGTGGTAGTGTGATGGTTTGGGGTCAGCATGGTGGTAGTGTGATGGTTTGGGGTCAGCATGGTGGTGGTGGTGTGATGGTTTGGGGTCAGCATGGTGGTGGTAGTGTGATGGTTTGGGGTCAGCATGGTGGTGGTAGTGTGATGGTTTGGGGTCAGCATGGTGGTGGTGGTGTGATGGTTTGGGGTCAGCATGGTGGTGGTAGTGTGATGGTTTGGGGTCAGCATGGTGGTGGTGGTGTGATGGTTTGGGGTCAGCATGGTGGTGGTAGTGTGATGGTTTGGGGTCAGCATGGTGGTGGTGTGATGGTTTGGGGTCAGCATGGTGGTGGTAGTGTGATGGTTTGGGGTCAGCATGGTGGTGGTAGTGTGATGGTTTGGGGTCAGCATGGTGGTGGTGGTAGTGTGATGGTTTGGGGTCAGCATGGTGGTGGTGGTAGTGTGATGGTTTGGGGTCAGCATGGTGGTGGTAGTGTGATGGTTTGGGGTCAGCATGGTGGTGGTGGTAGTGTGATGGTTTGGGGTCAGCATGGTGGTAGTGTGATGGTTTGGGGTCAGCATGGTGGTGGTAGTGTGATGGTTTGGGGTCAGCATGGTGGTAGTGTGATGGTTTGGGGTCAGCATGGTGGTGGTGGTGTGATGGTTTGGGGTCAGCATGGTGGTGGTAGTGTGATGGTTTGGGGTCAGCATGGTGGTGGTGGTAATGTGATGGTTTGGGGTCAGCATGGTGGTGGTAGTGTGATGGTTTGGGGTCAGCATGGTGGTGGTGGTAGTGTGATGGTTTGGGGTCAGCATGGTGGTGGTAGTGTGATGGTTTGGGGTCAGCATGGTGGTGGTAGTGTGATGGTTTGGGGTCAGCATGGTGGTGGTGGTGTGATGGTTTGGGGTCAGCATGGTGGTGGTGGTGTGATGGTTTGGGGTCAGCATGGTGGTAGTGTGATGGTTTGGGGTCAGCATGGTGGTGGTGGTGTGATGGTTTGGAGTCAGCATGGTGGTGGTAGTGTGATGGTTTGGGGTCAGCATGGTGGTGGTGGTGTGATGGTTTGGAGTCAGCATGGTGGTGGTAGTGTGATGGTTTGGGGTCCAGCATGGTGGTGGTAGTGTGATGGTTTGGGGTCCAGCATGGTGGTGGTAGTGTGATGGTTTGGGGTCAGCATGGGGGTGGTAGTGGGATGGTTTGGGGTCAGCATGGTGGTGGTAGTGTGATGGTTTGGGGTCAGCATGGTGGTGGTGGTGTGATGGTTTGGGGTCAGCATGGTGGTGGTAGTGGGATGGTTTGGGGTCAGCATGGTGGTGGTAGTGTGATGGTTTGGGGTCAGCATGGTGGTGGTAGTGTGATGGTTTGGGGTCCAGCATGGTGGTGGTAGTGTGATGGTTTGGGGTCCAGCATGGTGGTGGTAGTGTGATGGTTTGGGGTCAGCATGGTGGTGGTAGTGTGATGGTTTGGGGTCAGCATGGTGGTGGTAGTGTGATGGTTTGGGGTCAGCATGGTGGTAGTGTGATGGTTTGGGGTCAGCATGGTGGTGGTGGTGTGATGGTTTGGGGTCAGCATGGTGGTGGTAGTGTGATGGTTTGGGGTCAGCATGGTGGTGTAGTGTGATGGTTTGGGGTCAGCATGGTGACGGTGGTAGTGTGATGGTTTGGGGTCAGCATGGTGGTGGTAGTGTGATGGTTTGGGGTCAGCATGGTGGTGGGTGTGTGATGGTTTGGGGTCAGCATGGTGGTGGTAGTGTGATGGTTTGGGGTCAGCATGGTGGTGGTAGTGTGATGGTTTGGGGTCAGCATGGTGGTGGTAGTGTGATGGTTTGGGGTCAGCATGGTGGTGGTAGTGTGATGGTTTGGGGTCAGCATGGTGGTGGTGGTAGTGTGATGGTTTGGGGTCAGCATGGTGGTGGTGGTAGTGTGATGGTTTGGGGTCAGCATGGTGGTGGTAGTGTGATGGTTTGGGGTCAGCATGGTGGTGGTAGTGTGATGGTTTGGGGTCAGCATGGTGGTAGTGTGATGGTTTGGGGTCAGCATGGTGGTGGTAGTGTGATGGTTTGGGGTCAGCATGGTGGTAGTGTGATGGTTTGGGGTCAGCATGGTGGTGGTGGTGTGATGGTTTGGGGTCAGCATGGTGGTGGTAGTGTGATGGTTTGGGGTCAGCATGGTGGTGGTGGTAATGTGATGGTTTGGGGTCAGCATGGTGGTGGTAGTGTGATGGTTTGGGGTCAGCATGGTGGTGGTGGTAGTGTGATGGTTTGGGGTCAGCATGGTGGTGGTAGTGTGATGGTTTGGGGTCAGCATGGTGGTGGTAGTGTGATGGTTTGGGGTCAGCATGGTGGTGGTAGTGTGATGGTTTGGGGTCAGCATGGTGGTGGTGGTGTGATGGTTTGGGGTCAGCATGGTGGTGGTTTGGGGTCAGCATCGTGGTGGTGGTAGTGTGATGGTTTGGGGTCAGCATGGTGGTGGTGGTAGTGTGATGGTTTGGGGTCAGCATGGTGGTGGTGGTGTGATGGTTTGGGGTCAGCATGGTGGTGGTGGTGTGATGGTTTGGGGTCAGCATGGTGGTAGTGTGATGGTTTGGGGTCCAGCATGGTGGTAGTGTGATGGTTTGGGGTCAGCATGGTGGTAGTGTGATGGTTTGGGGTCAGCATGGTGGTGGTGGTGTGATGGTTTGGGGTCAGCATGGTGGTGGTAGTGTGATGGTTTGGGGTCCAGCATGGTGGTGGTGGTGATGGTTTGGGGTCAGCATGGTGGGGGTGGTGTGATGGATTGGGGTCAGCATGGTGGTGGTAGTGTGATGGTTTGGGGTCAGCATGGTGGTGGTAGTGTGATGGTTTGGGGTCAGCATGGTGGTGGTAGTGTGATGGTTTGGGGTCAGCATGGTGGTGGTAGTGTGATGGTTTGGGGTCAGCATGGTGGTGGTAGTGTGATGGTTTGGGGTCAGCATGGTGGTGGTGGTGTGATGGTTTGGGGTCAGCATGGTGGTGGTGGTAGTGTGATGGTTTGGGGTCAGCATGGTGGTGGTAGTAGTGTGATGGTTTGGGGTCCAGCATGGTGGTGGTAGTGTGATGGTTTGGGGTCCAGCATGGTGGTGGTGGTGTGATGGTTTGGAGTCAGCATGGTGGTGGTAGTGTGATGGTTTGGGGTCAGCATGGTGGTGGTAGTGTGATGGTTTGGGGTCAGCATGGTGGTGGTAGTGTGATGGTTTGGGGTCAGCATGGTGGTGGTAGTGTGATGGTTTGGGGTCAGCATGGTGGTGGTAGTGTGATGGTTTGGGGTCAGCATGGTGGTGGTAGTGTGATGGTTTGGGGTCAGCATGGTGGTGGTAGTGTGATGGTTTGGGGTCAGCATGGTGGTGGTAGTGTGATGGTTTGGGGTCAGCATGGTGGTGGTGGTGTGATGGTTTGGGGTCAGCATGGTGGTGGTGGTGTGATGGTTTGGGGTCAGCATGGTGGTGGTGGTAGTGTGATGGTTTGGGGTCAGCATGGTGGTGGTGGTGTGATGGTTTGGGGTCCAGCATGGTGGTGGTGGTGTGATGGTTTGTCAGCATGGTGGTGGTGTGATGGTTTGGGGTCAGCATGGTGGTGGTGGTGTGATGGTTTGGGGTCAGGATGGTGGTAGTGTGATGGTTTGGGGTCAGCATGGTGGTGGTAGTGTGATGGTTTGGGGTCAGCATGGTGGTGGTGGTGTGATGGTTTGGAGTCAGCATGGTGGTGGTATTGTGATGGTTTGGGGTCAGCATGGTGGTGGTAGTGTGATGGTTTGGGGTCAGCATGGTGGTGGTAGTGTGATGGTTTGGGGTCAGCATGGTGGTGGTAGTGTGATGGTTTGGGGTCAGCATGGTGGTGGTGGTGTGATGGTTTGGGGTCAGCATGGTGGTGGTGTGATGGTTTGGGGTCCAGCAGTGCGATGGTTTGGGGTCAGCATGGTGGTGGTAGTGGGATGGTTTGGGGTCAGCATGGTGGTGGTAGTGTGATGGTTTGGGGTCAGCATGGTGGTGGTAGTGTGATGGTTTGGGGTCCAGCATGGTGGTGGTAGTGTGATGGTTTGGGGTCCAGCATGGTGGTGGTGGTGTGATGGTTTGGGGTCAGCATGGTGGTGGTAGTGTGATGGTTTGGGGTCAGCATGGTGGTGGTAGTGTGATGGTTTGGGGTCAGCGTGGTGGTAGTGTGATGGTTTGGGGTCAGCATGGTGGTGGTGGTGTGATGGTTTGACATCAGCATGGTGGTGGTAGTGTGATGGTTTGGGGTCAGCATGGTGGTGGTTGTGATGGTTTGGGGTCAGCATGGTGATGGTGGTAGTGTGATGGTTTGGGGTCAGCATGGTGGTGGTGGTGTGATGGTTTGGGGTCAGCATGGTGGTGGTGTGATGGTTTGGGGTCAGCATGGTGGTGGTAGTGTGATGGTTTGGGGTCAGCATGGTGGTGGTAGTGTGATGGTTTGGGGTCAGCATGGTGGTGGTAGTGTGATGGTTTGGGGTCAGCATGGTGGTGGTAGTGTGATGGTTTGGGGTCAGCATGGTGGTGGTAGTGTGATGGTTTGGGGTCAGCATGGTGGTAGTGTGATGGTTTGGGGTCAGCATGGTGGTGGTAGTGTGATGGTTTGGGGTCAGCATGGTGGTAGTGTGATGGTTTGGGGTCAGCATGGTGGTAGTGTGATGGTTTGGGGTCAGCATGGTGGTGGTGGTGTGATGGTTTGGGGTCAGCATGGTGGTGGTAGTGTGATGGTTTGGGGTCAGCATGGTGGTGGTGGTAATGTGATGGTTTGGGGTCAGCATGGTGGTGGTAGTGTGATGGTTTGGGGTCAGCATGGTGGTGGTGGTAGTGTGATGGTTTGGGGTCCAGCATGGTGGTGGTAGTGTGATGGTTTGGGGTCAGCATGGTGGTGGTGGTAGTGTGATGGTTTGGGGTCCAGCATGGTGGTGGTAGTGTGATGGTTTGGGGTCCAGCATGGTGGTGGTGGTGTGATGGTTTGGGGTCAGCATGGTGGTGGTAGTGTGATGGTTTGGGGTCAGCATGGTGGTGGTGGTAGTGTGATGGTTTGGGGTCAGCATGGTGGTGGTAGTGTGATGGTTTGGGGTCAGCATGGTGGTGGTGGTGTGATGGTTTGGGGTCAGCATGGTGGTGGTAGTGTGATGGTTTGGGGTCAGCATGGTGGTGGTGGTGTGATGGTTTGGGGTCAGCATGGTGGTGGTGGTGTGATGGTTTGGGGTCAGCATGGTGGTGGTGGTGTGATGGTTTGGGGTCCAGCATGGTGGTAGTGTGATGGTTTGGGGTCAGCATGGTGGTGGTAGTGTGATGGTTTGGGGTCAGCATGGTGGTGGTGGTGTGATGGTTTGGAGTCAGCATGGTGGTGGTGGTGTGATGGTTTGGAGTCAGCATGGTGGTGGTAGTGTGATGGTTTGGGGTCCAGCATGGTGGTGGTAGTGTGATGGTTTGGGGTCCAGCATGGTGGTGGTAGTGTGATGGTTTGGGGTCAGCATGATGGTGGTAGTGGGATGGTTTGGGGTCAGCATGGTGGTGGTAGTGTGATGGTTTGGGGTCCAGCATGGTGGTAGTGTGATGGTTTGGGGTCAGCATGGGGGTGGTGGTGTGGTGGTTTGGGGTCCAGCATGGGGGGGGTAGTGTGATGGTTTGGGGTCCAGCATGGTGGAGTGTGATGGTTTGGGGTCAGCATGGTGGTGGTAGTGTGATGGTTTGGGGTCAGCATGGTGGTGGTGGTGTGATGGTTTGGGGTCAGCATGGTGGTGGTAGTGTGATGGTTTGGGGTCAGCATGGTGGTGGTGGTGTGATGGTTTGGGGTCAGCATGATGGTGGTAGTGGGATGGTTTGGGGTCCGCATGGTGGTGGTAGTGTGATGGTTTGGGGTCAGCATGGTGGTGGTAGTGTGATGGTTTGGGGTCCAGCATGGTGGTGGTAGTGTGATGGTTTGGGGTCCAGCATGGTGGTGGTAGTGTGATGGTTTGGGGTCAGCATGGTGGTGGTAGTGTGATGGTTTGGGGTCAGCATGGTGGTGGTAGTGTGATGGTTTGGGGTCAGCATGGTGGTAGTGTGATGGTTTGGGGTCAGCATGGTGGTGGTGGTGTGATGGTTTGGGGTCAGCATGGTGGTGGTAGTGTGATGGTTTGGGGTCAGCATGGTGGTGGTAGTGTGATGGTTTGGGGTCAGCATGGTGACGGTGGTAGTGTGATGGTTTGGGGTCAGCATGGTGACGGTGGTAGTGTGATGGTTTGGGGTCAGCATGGTGACGGTGGTAGTGTGATGGTTTGGGGTCAGCATGGTGGTGGTAGTGTGATGGTTTGGGGTCAGCATGGTGGTGGTAGTGTGATGGTTTGGGGTCAGCATGGTGGTGGTAGTGTGATGGTTTGGGGTCAGCATGGTGGTGGTAATGTGATGGTTTGGGGTCAGCATGGTGGTGGTAGTGTGATGGTTTGGGGTCAGCATGGTGGTGGTGGTAGTGTGATGGTTTGGGGTCAGCATGGTGGTGGTAGTGTGATGGTTTGGGGTCAGCATGGTGGTGGTAGTGTGATGGTTTGGGGTCAGCATGGTGGTAGTGTGATGGTTTGGGGTCAGCATGGTGGTGGTAGTGTGATGGTTTGGGGTCAGCATGGTGGTGGTGGGGTGATGGTTTGGGGTCAGCATGGTGGTGGTGGTGTGATGGTTTGGGGTCAGCCTGGTGGTGGTAGTGTGATGGTTTGGGGTGAGCATGGTGGTGGTAATGTGATGGTTTGGGGTCAGCATGGTGGTGGTAGTGTGATGGTTTGGGGTCAGCATGGTGGTGGTGGTGTGATGGTTTGGGGTCAGCATGGTGGTGGTGGTGTGATGGTTTGGGGTCAGCATGGTGGTGGTAGTGTGATGGATTGGGGTCAGCATGGTGGTAGTGTGATGGTTTGGGGTCAGCATGGTGGTGGTGGTGTGATGGTTTGGGGTCCAGCATGGTGGTAGTGTGATGGTTTGGGGTCAGCATGGTGGTAGTGTGATGGTTTGGGGTCAGCATGGTGGTGGTGGTGTGATGGTTTGGGGTCCAGCATGGTGGTGGTAGTGTGATGGTTTGGGGTCCAGCATGGTGGTGGTGGTGATGGTTTGGGGTCAGCATGGTGGTGGTGGTGTGATGGTTTGGGGTCAGCATGGTGGTGGTAGTGTGATGGTTTGGGGTCAGGATGGTGGTGGTAGTGTGATGGTTTGGGGTCAGCATGGTGGTTGTGTGATGGTTTGGGGTCAGCATGGTGGTGGTAGTGTGATGGTTTGGGGTCAGCATGGTGGTGGTAGTGTGATGGTTTGGGGTCAGCATGGTGGTGGTGGTGTGATGGTTTGGGGTCAGCATGGTGGTGGTGGTAGTGTGATGGTTTGGGGTCAGCATGGTGGTGGTAGTAGTGTGATGGTTTGGGGTCAGCATGGTGGTGGTAGTAGTGTGATGGTTTGGGGTCAGCATGGTGGTGGTAGTGTGATGGTTTGGGGTCCAGCATGGTGGTGGTGGTGTGATGGTTTGGGGTCAGCATGGTGGTGGTAGTGTGATGGTTTGGGGTCAGCATGGTGGTGGTGTGATGGTTTGGGGTCAGCATGGTGGTGGTGGTGTGATGGTTTGGGGTCAGCATGGTGGTGGTAGTGTGATGGTTTGGGGTCAGCATGGTGGTGGTAGTGTGATGGTTTGGGGTCAGCATGGTGGTGGTGGTGTGATGGTTTGGGGTCAGGATGGTGGTGGTGTGATGGTTTGGGGTCAGCATGGTGGTGGTAGTGTGATGGTTTGGGGTCAGCATGGTGGTGGTGTGATGGTTTGGGGTCAGCATGGTGGTGGTAGTGTGATGGTTTGGGGTCATGGTGGTGGTGGTGTGATGGTTTGGAGTCAGCATGGTGGTGGTGGTGTGATGGTTTGGAGTCAGCATGGTGGTGGTTGTGTGATGGTTTGGGGTCATGGTGGTGGTGGTGTGATGGTTTGGAGTCAGCATGGTGGTGGTGGTGTGATGGTTTGGGGTCAGCATGGTGGTGGTGTGATGGTTTGGGGTCAGCATGGTGGTGGTAGTGTGATGGTTTGGGGTCAGCATGGTGGTGGTGGTGTGATGGTTTGGGGTCAGCATGGTGGTGGTGGTGTGATGGTTTGGGGTCAGCATGGTGGTGGTAGTGTGATGGTTTGGAGTCAGCATGGTGGTGGTGGTGTGATGGTTTGGAGTCAGCATGGTGGTGGTAGTGGGATGGTTTGGGGTCAGCATGGTGGTGGTAGTGTGATGGTTTGGGGTCAGCATGGTGGTGGTAGTGTGATGGTTTGGGGTCAGCATGGTGGTGGTAGTGGGATGGTTTGGGGTCAGCATGGTGGTGGTAGTGGGATGGTTTGGGGTCAGCATGGTGGTGGTAGTGTGATGGTTTGGGGTCAGCATGGTGGTGGTAGTGTGATGGTTTGGGGTCCAGCATGGTGGTGGTAGTGTGATGGTTTGGGGTCCAGCATGGTGGTGGTGGTGTGATGGTTTGGGGTCAGCATGGTGGTGGTAGTGTGATGGTTTGGGGTCAGCATGGTGGTGGTAGTGTGATGGTTTGGGGTCAGCATGGTGGTGGTGTGATGGTTTGGGGTCAGCATGGTGGTGGTGTGATGGTTTGGGGTCAGCATGGTGGTGGTGGTGTGATGGTTTGGGGTCAGCATGGTGGTGGTAGTGTGATGGTTTGACATCAGCATGGTGGTGGTGGTGTGATGGTTTGGGGTCAGCATGGTGATGGTGGTAGTGTGATGGTTTGGGGTCAGCATGGTGGTGGTGGTGTGATGGTTTGGGGTCAGCATGGTGGTGGTGTGATGGTTTGGGGTCAGCATGGTGGTGGTAGTGTGATGGTTTGGGGTCAGCATGGTGGTGGTAGTGTGATGGTTTGGGGTCAGCATGGTGGTGGTGGTAGTGTGATGGTTTGGGGTCAGCATGGTGGTGGTAGTGTGATGGTTTGGGGTCAGCATGGTGGTGGTAGTGTGATGGTTTGGGGTCAGCATGGTGGTGGTAGTGTGATGGTTTGGGGTCAGCATGGTGGTAGTGTGATGGTTTGGGGTCAGCATGGTGGTGGTAGTGTGATGGTTTGGGGTCAGCATGGTGGTAGTGTGATGGTTTGGGGTCAGCATGGTGGTGGTGGTGTGATGGTTTGGGGTCAGCATGGTGGTGGTAGTGTGATGGTTTGGGGTCAGCATGGTGGTGGTAGTGTGATGGTTTGGGGTCAGCATGGTGGTGGTGGTAATGTGATGGTTTGGGGTCAGCATGGTGGTGGTAGTGTGATGGTTTGGGGTCAGCATGGTGGTGGTGGTAGTGTGATGGTTTGGGGTCAGCATGGTGGTGGTAGTGTGATGGTTTGGGGTCAGCATGGTGGTGGTAGTGTGATGGTTTGGGGTCAGCATGGTGGTGGTGGTGTGATGGTTTGGGGTCAGCATGGTGGTGGTGGTGTGATGGTTTGGGGTCAGCATGGTGGTGGTAGTGTGATGGTTTGGGGTCAGCATGGTGGTGGTGGTGTGATGGTTTGGGGTCAGCATGGTGGTGGTAGTGTGATGGTTTGGGGTCAGCATGGTGGTGGTGGTAATGTGATGGTTTGGGGTCAGCATGGTGGTGGTAGTGTGATGGTTTGGGGTCAGCATGGTTGTGGTAGTGTGATGGTTTGGGGTCAGCATGGTGGTGGTGGTGTGGTGGTTTGGGGTCAGCATGGTGGTGGTAGTGTGATGGTTTGGGGTCAGCATGGTGGTGGTAGTGTGATGGTTTGGGGTCAGCATGGTGGTGGTAGTGTGATGGTTTGGGGTCAGCATGGTGGTGGTGGTGTGATGGTTTGGGGTCAGCATGGTGGTGGTAGTGTGATGGTTTGGGGTCAACATGGTGGTGGTGGTAGTGTGATGGTTTGGGGTCAACATGGTGGTGGTGGTAGTGTGATGGTTTGGGGTCAGCATGGTGGTGGTGGTGTGATGGTTTGGGGTCAGCATGGTGGTAGTGTGATGGTTTGGGGTCAGCATGGTGGTGGTGTGATGGTTTGGGGTCAGCATGGTGGTGGTAGTGTGATGGTTTGGGGTCAGCATGGTGGTGGTAGTGTGATGGTTTGGGGTCAGCATGGTGGTGGTAGTGTGATGGTTTGGGGTCAGCATGGTGGTGGTGGTGTGATGGTTTGGGGTCAGCATGGTGGTGGTGGTGTGATGGTTTGGGGTCAGCATGGTGGTGGTAGTGTGATGGTTTGGGGTCAGCATGGTGGTGGTAGTGTGATGGTTTGGGGTCAGCATGGTGGTGGTGTGATGGTTTGGGGTCCAGCATGGTGGTGGTAGTGTGATGGTTTGGGGTCAGCATGGTGGTGGTGGTGTGATGGTTTGGGGTCAGCATGGTGGTGGTGGTAGTGTGATGGTTTGGGGTCAGCATGGTGGTGGTGGTGTGATGGTTTGGGGTCAGCATGGTGGTGGTAGTGTGATGGTTTGGGGTCAGCATGGTGGTGGTAGTGTGATGGTTTGGGGTCAGCATGGTGGTGGTAGTGTGATGGTTTGGGGTCAGCATGGTGGTGGTAGTGTGATGGTTTGGGGTCAGCATGGTGGTAGTGTGATGGTTTGGGGTCAGCATGGTGGTGGTAGTGTGATGGTTTGGGGTCAGCATGGTGGTAGTGTGATGGTTTGGGGTCAGCATGGTGGTGGTGGTGTGATGGTTTGGGGTCAGCATGGTGGTGGTAGTGTGATGGTTTGGGGTCAGCATGGTGGTGGTGGTAATGTGATGGTTTGGGGTCAGCATGGTGGTGGTAGTGTGATGGTTTGGGGTCAGCATGGTGGTGGTGGTGTGATGGTTTGGGGTCAGCATGGTGGTGGTGGTGTGATGGTTTGGGGTCAGCATGGTGGTGGTAGTGTGATGGTTTGGGGTCAGCATGGTGGTAGTGTGATGGTTTGGGGTCAGCATGGTGGTGGTGGTGTGATGGTTTGGGGTCAACATGGTGGTGGTGGTAGTGTGATGGTTTGGGGTCAACATGGTGGTGGTGGTAGTGTGATGGTTTGGGGTCAACATGGTGGTGGTGGTGGTAGTGTGATGGTTTGGGGTCAGCATGGTGGTGGTGGTGTGATGGTTTGGGGTCAGCATGGTGGTGGTAGTGTGATGGTTTGGGGTCAGCATGGTGGTGGTGGTGTGATGGTTTGGGGTCAGCATGATGGTGGTAGTGTGATGGTTTGGGGTCAGCATGGTGGTGGTAGTGTGATGGTTTGGGGTCAGCATGGTGGTGGTAGTGTGATGGTTTGGGGTCAGCATGGTGGTGGTGGTGTGATGGTTTGGGGTCAGCATGGTGGTGGTGGTGTGATGGTTTGGGGTCAGCATGGTGGTGGTGGTGTGATGGTTTGGGGTCAGCATGGTGGTGGTAGTGTGATGGTTTGGGGTCAGCATGGTGGTGGTAGTGTGATGGTTTGGGGTCAGCATGGTGGTGGTGGTGTGATGGTTTGGGGTCAGCATGGTGGTGGTGTGATGGTTTGGGGTCAGCATGGTGGTGGTGGTTTGGGGTCAGCATGGTGGTGGTAGTGTGATGGTTTGGGGTCAGCATGGTGGTGGTAGTGTGATGGTTTGGCGTCAGCATGGTGGTGGTAGTGTGATGGTTTGGGGTCAGCATGGTGGTGGTAGTGTGATGGTTTGGAGTCAGCATGGTGGTGGTGGTGTGATGGTTTGGGGTCAGCATGGTGGTGGTAGTGTGATGGTTTGGGGTCAGCATGGTGGTGGTGGTAATGTGATGGTTTGGGGTCAGCATGGTGGTGGTAGTGTGATGGTTTGGGGTCAGCATGGTTGTGGTAGTGTGATGGTTTGGGGTCAGCATGGTGGTGGTAGTGTGATGGTTTGGGGTCAGCATGGTGGTGGTGTGATGGTTTGGGGTCAGCATGGTGGTGGTAGTGTGATGGTTTGGGGTCAGCTTGGTGGTGGTGGTGTGATGGTTTGGGGTCAGCATGGTGGTGGTAGTGTGATGGTTTGGGGTCAGCATGGTGGTGGTAGTGTGATGGTTTGGGGTCAGCATGGTGGTGGTAGTGTGATGGTTTGGGGTCAGCATGGTGGTGGTAGTGTGATGGTTTGGGGTCCAGCATGGTGGTGGTAGTGTGATGGTTTGGGGTCCAGCATGGTGGTGGTAGTGTGATGGTTTGGGGTCAGCATGGTGGTGGTAGTGTGATGGTTTGGGGTCAGCATGGTGGTGGTGGTGTGATGGTTTGGGGTCAGCATGGTGGTGGTAGTGTGATGGTTTGGGGTCAGCATGGTGGTGGTAGTGTGATGGTTTGGGGTCAGCATGGTGGTGGTGGTGTGATGGTTTGGGGTCAGCATGGTGGTGGTGGTAGTGTGATGGTTTGGGGTCAGCATGGTGGTGGTGGTAGTGTGATGGTTTGGGGTCAGCATGGTGGTGGTAGTGTGATGGTTTGGGGTCCAGCATGGTGGTGGTGGTGTGATGGTTTGGGGTCAGCATGGTGGTGGTAGTGTGATGGTTTGGGGTCAGCATGGTGGTGGTAGTGTGATGGTTTGGGGTCAGCATGGTGGTGGTGTGATGGTTTGGGGTCAGCATGGTGGTGGTGGTGTGATGGTTTGGGGTCAGCATGGTGGTGGTAGTGTGATGGTTTGGGGTCAGCATGGTGGTGGTAGTGTGATGGTTTGGGGTCAGCATGGTGGTGGAAGTGTGATGGTTTGGGGTCAGCATGGTGGTGGTAGTGTGATGGTTTGGGGTCAGCATGGTGGTGGTGGTAGTGTGATGGTTTGGGGTCAGCATGGTGGTGGTGGTAGTGTGATGGTTTGGGGTCAGCATGGTGGTGGTAGTGTGATGGTTTGGGGTCAGCATGGTGGTGGTGGTGTGATGGTTTGGGGTCAGCATGGTGGTGGTGGTGTGGTGGTTTGGGGTCAGCATGGTGGTGGTGGTGTGATGGTTTGGGGTCAGGATGGTGGTAGTGTGATGGTTTGGGGTCAGCATGGTGGTGGTGGTGTGATGGTTTGGGGTCAGCATGGTGGTGGTGGTGTGATGGTTTGGGGTCAGCATGGTGGTGGTAGTGTGATGGTTTGGGGTCAGCATGGTGGTGGTAGTGTGATGGTTTGGGGTCAGCATGGTGGTGGTAGTGTGATGGTTTGGGGTCCAGCATGGTGGTGGTAGTGTGATGGTTTGGGGTCAGCATGGTGGTGGTAGTGGGATGGTTTGGGGTCAGCATGGTGGTGGTAGTGTGATGGTTTGGGGTCAGCATGGTGGTGGTAGTGTGATGGTTTGGGGTCAGCATGGTGGTGGTAGTGTGATGGTTTGGGGTCCAGCATGGTGGTGGTGGTGTGATGGTTTGGGGTCAGCATGGTGGTGGTGGTAGTGTGATGGTTTGGGGTCAGCATGGTGGTGGTAGTGTGATGGTTTGGGGTCAGCATGGTGGTGGTAGTGTGATGGTTTGGGGTCAGCATGGTGGTGGTGGTGTGATGGTTTGGGGTCAGCATGGTGGTGGTGGTGTGATGGTTTGGGGTCAGCATGGTGGTGGTGGTGTGATGGTTTGGGGTCAGCATGGTGGTGGTGGTGTGATGGTTTGGGGTCAGCATGGTGGTGGTGGTGTGATGGTTTGGGGTCAGCATGGTGGTGGTAGTGTGATGGTTTGGGGTCAGCATGGTGGTGGTGGTGTGATGGTTTGGGGTCAGCATGGTGGTGGTGGTGTGATGGTTTGGGGTCAGCATGGTGGTGGTGGTGTGATGGTTTGGGGTCAGCATGGTGGTGGTGGTGTGATGGTTTGGGGTCAGCATGGTGGTGGTAGTGTGATGGTTTGGGGTCAGCATGGTGGTGGTGGTGTGATGGTTTGGGGTCAGCATGGTGGTGGTAGTGTGATGGTTTGGGGTCAGCATGGTGGTGGTGGTAATGTGATGGTTTGGGGTCAGCATGGTGGTGGTAGTGTGATGGTTTGGGGTCAGCATGGTTGTGGTAGTGTGATGGTTTGGGGTCAGCATGGTGGTGGTGGTGTGGTGGTTTGGGGTGCAGCATGGTGGTGGTAGTGTGATGGTTTGGGGTCTAGCATGGTGGTGGTGATGGTTTGGGGTCAGCATGGTGGTGGTAGTGTGATGGTTTGGGGTCAGCATGGTGGTGGTGGTGTGATGGTTTGGGGTCAGCATGGTGGTGGTAGTGTGATGGTTTGGGGTCAACATGGTGGTGGTGGTAGTGTGATGGTTTGGGGTCAACATGGTGGTGGTGGTAGTGTGATGGTTTGGGGTCAGCATGGTGGTGGTGGTAGTGTGATGGTTTGGGGTCAGCATGGTGGTGGTGGTGTGATGGTTTGGGGTCAGCATGGTGGTAGTGTGATGGTTTGGGGTCAGCATGGTGGTGGTGGTGTGATGGTTTGGGGTCAGCATGGTGGTGGTAGTGTGATGGTTTGGGGTCAGCATGGTGGTGGTAGTGTGATGGTTTGGGGTCAGCATGGTGGTGGTAGTGTGATGGTTTGGGGTCAGCATGGTGGTGGTAGTGTGATGGTTTGGGGTCAGCATGGTGGTGGTAGTGTGATGGTTTGGGGTCAGCATGGTGGTAGTGTGATGGTTTGGGGTCAGCATGGTGGTGGTAGTGTGATGGTTTGGGGTCAGCATGGTGGTAGTGTGATGGTTTGGGGTCAGCATGGTGGTGGTGGTGTGATGGTTTGGGGTCAGCATGGTGGTGGTGGTGTGATGGTTTGGGGTCAGCATGGTGGTGGTAGTGTGATGGTTTGGGGTCAGCATGGTGGTGGTGGTAATGTGATGGTTTGGGGTCAGCATGGTGGTGGTAGTGTGATGGTTTGGGGTCAGCATGGTGGTGGTGGTAGTGTGATGGTTTGGGGTCAGCATGGTGGTGGTAGTGTGATGGTTTGGGGTCAGCATGGTGGTGGTAGTGTGATGGTTTGGGGTCAGCATGGTGGTGGTAGTGTGATGGTTTGGGGTCAGCATGGTGGTGGTAGTGTGATGGTTTGGGGTCAGCATGGTGGTGGTGGTGTGATGGTTTGGGGTCAGCATGGTGGTGGTAGTGTGATGGTTTGGGGTCAGCATGGTGGTGGTGGTGTGATGGTTTGGGGTCAGCATGGTGGTGGTGGTGTGATGGTTTGGGGTCAGCATGGTGGTGGTGGTGTGATGGTTTGGGGTCAGCATGGTGGTGGTGGTGTGATGGTTTGGGGTCAGCATGGTGGTGGTGGTGTGATGGTTTGGGGTCAGCATGGTGGTGGTAGTGTGATGGTTTGGGGTCAGCATGGTGGTGGTGGTGTGATGGTTTGGGGTCAGCATGGTGGTGGTAGTGTGATGGTTTGGGGTCAGCATGGTGGTGGTGGTAATGTGATGGTTTGGGGTCAGCATGGTGGTGGTAGTGTGATGGTTTGGGGTCAGCATGGTTGTGGTAGTGTGATGGTTTGGGGTCAGCATGGTGGTGGTGGTGTGGTGGTTTGGGGTCAGCATGGTGGTGGTAGTGTGATGGTTTGGGGTCAGCATGGTGGTGGTAGTGTGATGGTTTGGGGTCAGCATGGTGGTGGTGGTGTGATGGTTTGGGGTCAGCATGGTGGTGGTAGTGTGATGGTTTGGGGTCAACATGGTGGTGGTGGTAGTGTGATGGTTTGGGGTCAACATGGTGGTGGTGGTAGTGTGATGGTTTGGGGTCAGCATGGTGGTGGTGGTGTGATGGTTTGGGGTCAGCATGGTGGTAGTGTGATGGTTTGGGGTCAGCATGGTGGTGGTGGTGTGATGGTTTGGGGTCAGCATGATGGTGGTAGTGTGATGGTTTGGGGTCAGCATGGTGGTGGTAGTGTGATGGTTTGGGGTCAGCATGGTGGTGGTAGTGTGATGGTTTGGGGTCAGCATGGTGGTGGTGGTGTGATGGTTTGGGGTCAGCATGGTGGTGGTGGTGTGATGGTTTGGGGTCAGCATGGTGGTGGTAGTGTGATGGTTTGGGGTCAGCATGGTGGTGGTAGTGTGATGGTTTGGGGTCAGCATGGTGGTGGTAGTGTGATGGTTTGGGGTCAGCATGGTGGTGGTGTGATGGTTTGGGGTCAGCATGGTGGTGGTGGTGTGATGGTTTGGGGTCAGCATGGTGGTGGTGGTGTGATGGTTTGGGGTCAGCATGGTGGTGGTGGTGGTGTGATGGTTTGGGGTCAGCATGGTGGTGGTAGTGTGATGGTTTGGGGTCAGCATGGTGGTGGTAGTGTGATGGTTTGGGGTCAGCATGGTGGTGGTAGTGTGATGGTTTGGGGTCAGCATGGTGGTGGTGGTGTGATGGTTTGGGGTCAGCATGGTGGTGGTGGTGTGATGTTTGGGGTCAGCATGGTGGTGGTAGTGTGATGGTTTGGGGTCAGCATGGTGGTGGTAGTGTGATGGTTTGGGGTCAGCATGGTGGTGGTGGTGTGATGGTTTGGGGTCAGCATGGTGATGGTTTGGGGTCAGCATGGTGGTGGTGGTGATGGTTTGGGGTCAGCATGGTCGTAGTGTGATGGTTTGGAGTCAGCATGGTGGTGGTAGTGTGATGGTTTGGGGTCAGCATGGTGGTAGTGTGATGGTTTGGGGTCAGCATGGTGGTGGTGGTGTGATGGTTTGGGGTCAGCATGGTGGTGGTGGTGTGATGGTTTGGGGTCAGCATGGTGGTGGTAGTGTGATGGTTTGGGGTCAGCATGGTGGTGGTGGTGTGATGGTTTGGGGTCAGCATGGTGGTGGTGGTGTGATGGTTTGGGGTCAGCATGGTGGTGGTAGTGTGATGGTTTGGGGTCAGCATGGTGGTGGTGTGATGGTTTGGGGTCAGCATGGTGGTGGTAGTGTGATGGTTTGGGGTCAGCATGGTGGTGGTAGTGTGATGGTTTGGGGTCAGCATGGTGGTGGTGTGATGGTTTGGGGTCAGCATGGTGGTGGTAGTGTGATGGTTTGGGGTCAGCATGGTGGTGGTAGTGTGATGGTTTGGGGTCAGCATGGTGGTGGTGTGATGGTTTGGGGTCAGCATGGTGGTGGTAGTGTGATGGTTTGGGGTCAGCATGGTGGTGGTGTGATGGTTTGGGGTCAGCATGGTGGTGGTGGTGTGATGGTTTGGGGTCAGCATGGTGGTGGTAGTGTGATGGTTTGGGGTCAGCATGGTGGTGGTGGTGTGATGGTTTGGGGTCAGCATGGTGGTGGTGGTGTGATGGTTTGGGGTCAGCATGGTGGTGGTGTGATGGTTTGGGGTCAGCATGGTGGTGGTGTGATGGTTTGGGGTCAGCATGGTGGTGGTGGTGTGATGGTTTGGGGTCAGCATGGTGGTGGTAGTGTGATGGTTTGGGGTCAGCATGGTGGTGGTAGTGTGATGGTTTGGGGTCAGCATGGTGGTGGTAGTGTGATGGTTTGGGGTCCAGCATGGTGGTGGTAGTGTGATGGTTTGGGGTCCAGCATGGTGGTGGTAGTGTGATGGTTTGGGGTCCAGCATGGTGGTGGTAGTGTGATGGTTTGGGGTCAGCATGGTGGTGGTAGTGTGATGGTTTGGGGTCAGCATGGTGGTGGTTGTGTGATGGTTTGGGGTCAGCATGGTGGTGGTTGTGTGATGGTTTGGGGTCCAGCATGGTGGTTGTGTGATGGTTTGGGGTCCAGCATGGTGGTTGTGTGATGGTTTGGGGGCAGCATGGTGGTGGTAATGTGATGGTTTGGGGTCAGCATGGTGGTGGTTGTGTGATGGTTTGGGGTCAGCATGGTGGTGGTTGTGTGATGGTTTGGGGTCCAGCATGGTGGTTGTGTGATGGTTTGGGGTCCAGCATGGTGGTTGTGTGATGGTTTGGGGTCAGCATGGTGGTGGTTGTGTGATGGTTTGGGGTCAGCATGGTGGTGGTAATGTGATGGTTTGGGGTCAGCATGGTGGTGGTTGTGTGATGGTTTGGGGTCAGCATGGTGGTGGTTGTGTGATGGTTTGGGGTCCAGCATGGTGGTTGTGTGATGGTTTGGGGGCAGCATGGTGGTGGTAATGTGATGGTTTGGGGTCAGCATGGTGGTGGTAGTGTGATGGTTTGGGGTCAGCATGGTGGTGGTAGTGTGATGGTTTGGGGTCAGCATGGTGGTGGTAGTGTGATGGTTTGGGGTCAGCATGGTGGTGGTGTGATGGTTTGGGGTCAGCATGGTGGTGGTGGTGATGGTTTGGGGTCAGCATGGTGGTGGTGGTGTGATGGTTTGGGGTCAGCATGGTGGTGGTAATGTGATGGTTTGGGGTCAGCATGGTGGTGGTAATGTGATGGTTTGGGGTCAGCATGGTGGTGGTTGTGTGATGGTTTGGGGTCCAGCATGGTGGTGGTAGTGTGATGGTTTGGGGTCAGCATGGTGGTGGTAGTGTGATGGTTTGGGGTCCAGCATGGTGGTGGTAGTGTGATGGTTTGGGGTCCAGCATGGTGGTGGTAGTGTGATGGTTTGGGGTCAGCATGGTGGTGGTTGTGTGATGGTTTGGGGTCAGCATGGTGGTGGTAGTGTGATGGTTTGGGGTCAGCATGGTGGTGGTCGTGTGATGGTTTGGGGTCAGCATGGTGGTGGTAGTGTGATGGTTTGGGGTCAGCATGGTGGTGGTAGTGTGATGGTTTGGGGTCAGCATGGTGGTGGTTGTGTGATGGTTTGGGGTCAGCATGGTGGTGGTTGTGTGATGGTTTGGGGTCCAGCATGGTGGTTGTGTGATGGTTTGGGGTCCAGCATGGTGGTTGTGTGATGGTTTGGGGGCAGCATGGTGGTGGTAATGTGATGGTTTGGGGTCAGCATGGTGGTGGTTGTGTGATGGTTTGGGGTCAGCATGGTGGTGGTTGTGTGATGGTTTGGGGTCCAGCATGGTGGTTGTGTGATGGTTTGGGGGCAGCATGGTGGTGGTAATGTGATGGTTTGGGGTCAGCATGGTGGTGGTAGTGTGATGGTTTGGGGTCAGCATGGTGGTGGTAGTGTGATGGTTTGGGGTCAGCATGGTGGTGGTTGTGTGATGGTTTGGGGTCAGCATGGTGGTGGTAGTGTGATGGTTTGGGGTCAGCATGGTGGTGGTAGTGTGATGGTTTGGGGTCAGCATGGTGGTGGTAGTGTGATGGTTTGGGGTCAGCATGGTGGTGGTAATGTGATGGTTTGGGGGCAGCATGGTGGTGGTAAGGTGATGGTTTGGGGTCAGCATGGTGGTGGTAGTGTGATGGTTTGGGGTCCAGCGTGGTGGTGGTTGTGTGATGGTTTGGGGATGCTTTGCTGCCTCAGGACCTGGACGACTTGCCTTAATAGAAGCCTTAGTCAAAGTCCAGACCCAATTGAGATGTTGTGGCAGAGACTGTGTGTCAAACTTCCTCCACAGCGACGTGAGAGACTGGTCCACAACTCCAGGAAGTGTTTGGTTGGTCCACAACTCCAGGAAGTGTTTGGTTGGTCCACAACTCCAGGAAGTGTTTGGTTGGTCCACAACTCCAGGAAGTGTTTGGTTGGTCCACAACTCCAGGAAGTGTTTGGTTGGTCCACAACTCCAGGAAGTGTTTGGTTGGTCCACAACTCCAGGAAGTGTTTGGTTGGTCCACAACTCCAGGAAGTGTTTGGTTGGTCCATAACTACAGGAAGTGTTTGGTTGGTCCACAACTCCAGGAAGTGTTTGGTTGGTCCACAACTCCAGGAAGTGTTTGGTTGGTCCACAACTCCAGGAAGTGTTTGGTTGGTCCACAACTCCAGGAAGTGTTTGGTTGGTCCATAACTACAGGAAGTGTTTGGTTGGTCCACAACTCCAGGAAGTGTTTGGTTGGTCCACAACTACAGGAAGTGTTTGGTTGGAGTCATTGCTGCCACAGTAAACTCCTCCACAGCGATGTGAGAGACTGATCCACAACTACACGAAGTGGTTGGTTGGAGTCATTGCTGCTACAGTAAACTCCTCCATAGAGACATGATAGACTGGTCAACAACTACAGGAAGTGTTTGGTTGGTCCATAACTACAGGAAGTGGTTGGTTGGAGTCATTGCAGCTAAAGGAGAACCAGAGATTCAGTGTAAAGGGGGAAATTACTTTTTTTTGCAACTACCATGTATATTTGGCCTTGTGTTTTAGGTTATTGTCCTGCTGAAAGGTGAATTCATCTCCCAGTGTCTGTTGGAAAGCAGACTGGACCAGGTTTTCCTCTAGGATTTAGCCCGGAGGAAAATAACAAAATGGAGCCCTGACCTCAAACCCATCGAACACCTTTAGGATGAATTGGGACGCCGACTGCGAGCCAGGGCTAATCGCCCCCAACGTCAGTGCACGAAGGCTCTTGTGGCAGAATGGAAGCATGTCCCCCCCCCCCCGCAGCAACGTTCCAACATCTAGTGGAAGGGTCTTCCCTGTTGCCATAGCCACAGTCTCACCAATATTTCTAAAGCTAAACTCACCTTTGCCGATGTGCCTGCGTGTGTTCTCTATGGTCGAGTTGCGGTTGACGTTAGACAGCAGGCCGAGGCAGAAGCGGTTGCGGTTATTGGACGGGTCGGTGAAGCCGTCGACCAGAACACTGGAGTCTGACGCCAGGTACGCCTCACCCACGCGGTTATTAAGCTCATAGTACACTATAGAACACCAGTGTTTCGGTTCCTCGTAGGCTACTGGCTGAACATCTAGAGAGAGAGACAGACAGAGAGGTTATTCAGCTCATAGTACACTATAGAACACCAGTGTTTTGGTTCCTCGTAGGCTACTGGCTGAACATCGAGAGAGAGAGACAGAGATCAGGTTATTCAGAGACATCTAGAGAGAGAGAGGAGGGAGAGAAGGAGAAAGAAGAGGGATAGAGAGAGAGAGAGAGAGAGAGAGAGGAGGAAGGAGAGAAGGAGAAAGAAGAGAAAGAGAGAGGAAGAGAGAGGAAGAGAGAGGAAGAGAGAGGAAGAGAGAGGAAGAGAGAGGAGGAAGGAGAAAGAAGAGAGGGATAGAGAGAGAGGAGGAAGAAGAGAGAAGAGAGGAGGTTATTCAGAGACAGAAGAGAGGCAGGAAGAGAGGATATTCATGTCTATGGGCAGACTGCGTTTCTGTCGTTACCTGGCCTGTTGTTGGTATCCAGGCCGGTTGGCATGGCGAGGAGGTTGGTTTCCATTGGCTGGGAGCAGTCCTGAATGAGATAATCATCTGGAGGCATGTAGGCTGGGGGCGGGGTGTCAGCTGTGTTACAACACACCATTTATTAGCCAACACAACAAACCTACGGCATAGAAAACTACTTGAACACAGCTGTATAGAGTAAGACGCTCCAGGTAAGCTGCAGAGAGGAGAGGAGAGAGGGGGAGGAAAGAGAGGAGAGAGGGGGAGGAAAGAGAGGAGAGAGGGGGAGGAAAGAGAGGAGAGAGCAGGAGGAAAGAGAGGAGAGAGAAGGACGAAAGAGAGGAGAGAGAAGGACGAAAGAGAGGAGAGAGAAGGAAGAAAGAGAGGAGAGAGAAGGAAGAAAGAGAGGAGAGAGAAGGAAGAAAGAGAGGAGAGAGAAGGAAGAAAGAGAGGAGAGAGAAGGAAGAAAGAGAGGAGAGAGAAGGAAGAAAGAGAGGAGAGAGAAGGAAGAAAGAGAGGAGAGAGAAGGAAGAAAGAGAGGAGAGAGAAGGAAGAAAGAGAGGAGAGGGAGGAAGGAAGGAAAGAGAAGGAGGAAAGAGAGGAGAGAGAAAGGGAGGAAGGAGAAGGAGAGAGCAGGAGGAAAGAGAGGAGAAGGAAAGAGGGCTCCAGAGGTGAGCCGGCTCGGGACCAGTCTTACCCGGGACATGGAAGGGGCTGTCTGGGTCGGAGCTAAGTGGGGAGTGGGGGAACGCGGAGATACTGCTGGACCCACTGCCGGGCGAACTGGGGAAGCTGTTGCCAGGGGAACAAGGGAACGCCAACCCTCCGTTGCCGCCCCCGCCTGGAGGGAAGGATTCTGGGAAAGTGGCGTTGTGGGGCATGAGAGGCTCGTTCTGGTCGATGGCGCCATGGTAACGGGGCTGCATCCCCGGCCTCGCTGTGAGGTCGCTGTTCCTAGGGACCAGGACAGGGGGCAGCACTGAGGAGGGGGGAGAGGGGAGGGAGAGGAGGAGGGTGTCAGTCCCTTATCAATAAGGCAAGCTGGCTCTATTTCCATACAGCTAAAACCTTGTAGAGGTCAATTTCAGATTGTATACTTGTTATTATAAACTGGGCTGTTCGAGCCCTGAATGCTGATTGGCTGAAAGCGGTGGTATATCAGACCGTATACCACGGGGTATGACAAAAACATTTATTTTTACTGCTCTAATTATGTTGGTAACTAATTTATAACAGCAATAAGGCACCTCGGGGGTTTGTGGTATGTGGCCAATATGCCACGGCTAAGGGTTGTGTCCAGGCACTCTGAGTTGCATCGTGGGTAAGAACAGCCCTTAGCCGTGGTACATTGTATACACACAAAAGTATGTGGACACCGCTTCAAATTAGTGGCTTTGGCTATTTCAGCCACACCCATTGCTGACATGCAATCTCCATAGACAAACATTGGCAGTAGAATAGCCTATACTGAAGAGCTCAGTGACTTATAACGTGGCACTGTCTGAGGATGCCACCTTTCCAACAAATCAGTTTGTCAAATTTCTACCCTGCTAGAGCTGACCCCGGTCAACTGTAAATGCTGTTATTGTGAAGTGGAAACGTCGAGGAGCAACAACGGCTCAGCCGAGAAGTGGTAGACCACACAAGCTCACAGAACGGGACCGCAGAGTGCTGGAGCGTATAAATATCGCCTGTCCTCGGTCACAAGCCTAAGATCACCATGCGCAATGCCAAGCGTTGGCTGGAGAGGTGTAAAGCTCACCGCCATTGGACTCTGGAGCAGTTCTCTGGAGTGATCGATCACACTTCACCATCTGGCAGTCCGGCGGACTAATCTGGGTTTGGGGGATGCCAGGAGAACGCTACCTGCCCCAAATGCATAGTGGCAACTGTAAAGTTTGGTGGAGGAGGAAACTTTATAGTTGGCGCTTTTCATTGGGGCAGGTAGCGTTCTCCTGGCATCCGCTGGGTCCCTTTCCTGTTTCAACATGACAATGCCCCCGTGCACAAGGAGAGGTCCACACACTTTTCAATTTAGTGGTCATTTACCCCCTCCGGCCATACACCACCACACCCCCTCCTGCCATACACCACCACACCCCCTCCGGCCTTATACCACCACACCCCCTCCTGCCCCATACCACCACACCCCCTCCTGCCATATACCACCACACCCCCTCCTGCCATACACCACCACACCCCCTCCGGCCTTATACCACCACACCCCTCCTGCCCCCATACCACCACACCCCCTCCTGCCATACACCACCACACCCCCTCCTGCCATACACCACCACACCCCCTCCGGCCATACACCACCACACCCCCTCCGGCCTTATACCACCACACCCCCTCCTGCCCCATACCACCACACCCCCTCCTGCCATATACCACCACACCCCCTCCTGCCATATACCACCACACCCCCTCCTGCCCCATACCACCACACCCCCTCCTGCCCCATACCACCACACCCCCTCCTGCCATACACCACCACACCCCCTCCTGCCATACACCACCACACCCCCTCCGGCCTTATACCACCACACCCCCTCCTGCCCCATACCACCACACCCCCTCCTGCCATATACCACCACACCCCCTCAGGCCCTTATACCACCACACCCCCTCCGGCCATGTCCAATTTCTTGTAGTGGTAGGGGGCAGTGTAACCTCACTAGGGGGGCAGTGTAACCTCACTAGGGGGCAGTGTAACCTCACTAGGGGGGCAGTGTAACCTCACTAGGGGGGCAGTGTAACCTCACTAGGGGGCAGTGTAACCTCACTAGGGGGGCAGTGTAACCTCACTAGGGGGCAGTGTAACCTCACTAGGGGGTCAGTGTATACTCACTAGGGGGTCAGTGTATACTCACTAGGGGGTCAGTATATACTCACTAGGGGGTCAGTATATACTCACTAGGGGGTCAGTGTATACTCACTAGGACTGTCCACTCTCTTATAGTGGTAGGGGTTGATACAGACATCTTTGTGTTTGGCCGTGAAGGGGAATTGGCAGCACTCCAAGGCCTTGAGTTCGTGATGAGACTGTAGGTCGGGCCACCTCCACACTCTGCAGTAGATGACGTGGGGGAGACCTTTACGATGGGATACCTGGAGACGACCGTCCAACGACCGAGGGATGGTCACACACTTACCTGGTGAGAGAGGGGAGAGGATTTAGAGAGAGACACACACACACACACACACACACACACACACACACACACACACACACACACACACACACACACACACACACACACGACTCACTGGGCTGTCCGGGACAGCTGAGAGCCTTCTCCAGCTCCTCCATCGTTCCCTTCCTCTTCTTCAGTTTCTTCACTAGGGCGTCCACTGCCTTCTCCGCCCACTTCTCCTCCTCATCCCCCTGTTTCCATCCCAGCAGCCTCTTCACCGCCGGGCTGGTGAAGGAGAATAGCGACGTCACGTTCATCTTGATGACGACGTAGGGAAGGACGGGGTCCTCTGGGAGAAATATCCTCAAATACAGTACAGTACAGTCACACACGGGTACTCAGTATCTCCCTCTCAGTCACATACAGATGCACACTAAGTAGTGTGGAGAGGATCACACTCTGTGTTGTTGTGCCCTAGCTAGCCTCTGGACTGTAGAGTGTTACTGCACGGAGGGATCTAGGTTGGCCAGTTGTGTTGGGCAGTCGTAGGACCAGATCAGGCTGTCAAGCCTTACAGCACACCTGAGAGAGAGAGAGACAGACAGTACACCTGAGAACAAGAGAAACAGTACAACTGATAGAGAGACAGAGAGCACACCTGAGAGAGAGAGACAGCGCACCAGAGAGAGAGAGAGACAGCGCACCAGAGAGAGAGAGAAAGACAGCGCACCAGAGAGAGAGAGAGAGAGAAAGAAAGACAGCGCACCAGAGAGAGAGAGAGAGAAAGACAGCGCACCAGAGAGAGAGAGAGAGAAAGAAAGACAGCGCAGAGAGAGAGAGAGAGAGAGAGACAGACAGCGCACCAGAGAGAGAGAGAGAGAGACAGACAGCGCACCAGAGAGAGAGAGAGACAGACAGCGCACCAGAGAGAGAGAGAGACAGACAGCGCACCAGAGAGAGAGAGAGACAGACAGCGCACCAGAGAGAGAGAGAGAGAGAGACAGACAGCGCACCAGAGAGAGAGAGAGAGAGAGAGACAGACAGCGCACAGAGAGAGAGAGAGAGAGAGAGAGACAGCGCACCAGAGAGAGAGAGAGACAGACAGCGCACCAGAGAGAGAGAGAGACAGCGACAACAGCGCACCAGAGAGAGAGAGAGAGACAGCAGCGCACAGAGAGAGAGAGAGACAGACAGCGCACCAGAGAGAGAGAGAGACAGACAGCGCACCAGAGAGAGAGAGAGAGAGACAGACAGCGCACCAGAGAGAGAGAGAGAGACAGACAGCGCACCAGAGAGAGAGAGACAGACAGCGCACCAGAGAGAGAGAGAGAGACAGACAGCGCACCAGAGAGAGAGAGAGAGAGAGACAGACAGCGCACCAGAGAGAGAGAGAGAGACAGCGCACCAGAGAGAGAGAGACAGACAGCGCACCAGAGAGAGAGAGAGAGACAGACAGCGCACCAGAGAGAGAGAGAGAGAGACAGACAGCGCACCAGAGAGACAGACAGCGCACAGACAGACAGCGCACCAGAGAGAGAGAGACAGACAGCGCACCAGAGAGAAAGACAGCGCACCAGAGAGAGAGAGAGACAGACAGCGCAAGAGAGAGAGAGAGAGACAGACAGCGCACCAGAGAGAGAGAGAGACAGGCAGCGCACCAGAGACAGACAGCGCACCAGAGAGAGAGACAGACAGCGCACAAAGAGAGAGACAGACAGCGCACCAGAGAGAGAGAGAGACAGGCAGCGCACCAGAGAGAGAGAGAGACAGGCAGCACACCAGAGAGAGAGAGAGAGCGACAGGCAGCGCACCTGAGAGAGAGAGAGAGAGAGAGACAGGCAGCGCAGAGAGAGAGAGAGAGAGACAGGCAGCGCACCAGAGAGAGAGAGACAGGCAGCACACCTGAGAGAGAGAGACAGGCAGCACACCAGAGAGAGAGACAGGCAGCACACCAGAGAGAGAGACAGGCAGCACACCAGAGAGAGAGACAGGCAGCACACCTGAGAGAGAGACAGGCAGCACACCTGAGAGAGAGACAGACAGACAATTCGGTCAGAATTGGACAGAGAGCACAGCAGTTTAACTCTCAAACTAACCCGCCCTAGATCTGAAAGAATCGGCTAGCTGTAAACTACCCTTCTCATTTCACTGTCTGGCCTGCCTGATGCTCAATCCTACACCACTACCGCATAAGATACAAAACATTTCCCTGCTTCTATCTGCAGGATAGACAGCTGAAGAATAAAAATCAATGTGTCCAGGCACGGACGGCCATGGCGCGGTTTAATTGGGAGATGGAGATGTGGAGAGAGAGAGAGTGTTACGTTGCAACAGCAACCCTGCCTTTGCCTCCCCCCCTTGGGACACTCTCCTATCCCGCCTTGTGGAGAACGAAGCTACATTGTTTATGACCGACCAGGAGACAGGCCTGTAGCTTGCCCGGTCTGAGAGCACTTTCAACAGACCTGTGCTTCAGACAGAGACGCCCTGTCAATCAAATGTATTTTGATACGATCATTGCTACAAGGAGAAATCATAACGACAAAACAAAAATCCGTTTCTAACTACATCCGACTGTTATTTCTACAGGGAGAGAAAACGGGGTCTAAAAAATAATAACGTTCATCGTTTAACCGATTCTAAACGGATAAACTATTAACTTAACTTTTTTTAAAAACGGTTTATGATCAGATAGGCCTACATGCTTTGGGGATAGTCTTGTCTGGATGAGAACGACAATAGAGCGAAAAGTTGGACGACTCTGGAATCGTAAAATAAACTCTTACTCTAGTTTGAGCTTCGAACAAACGATTTAAACAAACAATTTCTTCGGAAAAACATAGGACTGTTGTTTATTTTTGTATTTAAATTATAGGAAGCATTTACATTACCGTGTTTTAAAACAGACGTTATTTTTGTTTTAAAGCGCTCCAGAACAACACCGGACTCCTCGCCACCCGCTTGCCGGACTCTAGCGTCACATTATAGGGCAGAACCACTGGCAAAACGCCCTCCCTGGGACCGCACCGCGTAGGAGGAGGGGCAAAAACAAATTAGAAACCAAGACACGACATATACATTACATATAAGGTTATATTATTGGGTTATCGTATAAGGTTTTCCATTCTCTCTGACATCTAAAAAAATATATATATTTGTATAATCTCTAAATAACAACATATAAGAATAATATGATAAAAAAATATGTTATGTTAAAAAAAATATATATATATATATATAACCAACGGATAGTTTCCACCGATCTCCTCTGGTAACAACTCCTATTGAGAATGTGTTAAATGGAGAAAGATAAAAAAAACAATATATATATATATATATGATTAATTAAGTAGTGTGCTAGTGTTGAGAGATAATTCACCATCAAATCACAAACAACCTTAAAAATAAAATATTTATTTTATGTTTCTAGACCTTTTAATTTTTAATTTAATTGTATTAATTTCGTTACAGTTTGTTTGGAAAAGAGAAGAGAATCTGCGTGGGGGCACGATGGTTAATGTAGTTCTCTTGGCACTCTGCCCCTGCGCACAGGAAGGGCGTGTTGCCTACAACTCCCAGCGGCCAGTCGAGTTACCAAACTTCAGTGAGAGTAAAACAGCGAGGAGACAACCGTGGACTAAAACGAGAAGCTATTTTGTTTCGTTATTTTTTGTTGTTGTTGTTGTTGTTATTGGTGAATACATGTTAGCTATGTCATCTATTTAATTGTACACGATAGCGAGTTAATATAACACACGGTATATTTAGTCTTTAATTGACAGTCTAGGAAAAAATATACAAATAATGAGACTATAAAGGAATGTTTTGGTGAAAACGAAAGCTTGACGCTTCCACCGAAACAAAACAGCAGTCCTTATATATACTGTTTCCTGGTATTCATTGCACAGCCTGAATGGAAAACGTCTTATATTGTTAGTTAACCAGAAAGCTAACTTAACTCTTAGTGTCTCGAGTGAGACTATCAAGACTCAACAGCATCGATAAACCAACTATGGACGGATGTCAACCAAACATGCGGCCAAATAACAACGAAAAAAGTGTAGAAAAATGTATGGACGAATACCTGACATCCATCGGCTTTCACCGGAAAAAAATAGCCAAAGACGGGTCGTGTTTATTTCGGGCTGTAGCTGAACAGGTAAAGTCCAATTTTCACGTTATTCACATGACACATCAAAGAAAAACAAAATATCACAGACGGGCTCTTTTTAATACAAAATTTAAAAAAATAAGCTTTTTTTTAATAAAGTTAAAAGCTTCGTAGACATGAAAGTCCTCAACAGTGTTTCACACACACCCTCTTTCTTTCTTTCCAAACACGTGTTTTTAATCCATGCTGTTTTTTTTCCCACCTACTCATCCTCACGTTAAAGTCCAAAACAAACATCATTTATATTATATTGCAAACATTCTTAACTTGAATCTCAACTAATAAAAACAATTTGCGACTTTATTTATTTTGTTTTTCCTTTCAGGGAGACTTGGTCCAGGGGAATTTAGTCAAGTTGTGTTTTTAGCGAGATGGTTAGTTAGCTATGGTAGCAATCAGTGTGTTGGTCCAGTCTTATGTTAGCCTGCTAGCTAGTTTGTCAAGCCTGGAGTTTTCTAGCTACTTTAGTGCACTATTTTTGACTGGGTTTTCGTGTGTGGTGTTTCTCAGGTGTTACACTGTCAAAGCCTCCATACCAAAGTCCGTGCCACCTGTGTGCAGTATCTAAAGAAGAACAAGGAGAACTATGCGGCGGTAGGAAGCTAGTTAATAGGAAGGCCTCAACCAAGTTACCACTTGAACCAACTGCGTTATATTATATTGGCTAGACGTGACTCTCTGTGTGTCTATCTCTCATTTCTCTGTCTCTCAAATCTCTCTCTCATATCTGTCTCTCTCCCTCTCTATCTCTCATCTCTCTCTCTCTCTCTCTCTCTCATCCTTCTCTATCTGTCTCCGTCTCTATCTCTCTGTGTCTATCTCTCTGAGGGTCTGTGTCTCCCTCTCTATCTCTCTCTGTCTCTCTATCTATCTCTCATCCCCCTCTCTCTCATCACTCTCTCTGTCTCTATCTATCTCTGTCTCTATCTATCTCTGTCTCTATCTATCTCTGTCTCTCTCTCTCTCTCTCTCTCTCTCTCTCTGTCTCTCACCCCTCTCTATCTCTGTCTCTCATCCCTCTCTCTCTCTGTCTCTCACCCCTCTCTATCTCTGTCTCTCATCCCTCTCTCTCTCTGTCTCTCATCCCTCTCTCTCCGTCTGTCTCTCTCGTCCCTGTCTCTTTCTTGCTCTCCTCCAGTTCATAGAAGGAGACTTCGAGGAGTACATAATGAAACTTGAGGACCCTCAGGTAAAGTGTTTATCCGTGTCCAAAACACATCACTGTAACTCCAAACTAATATGATCCTTTAGGCATTTCTTAGTATGTAGCTGATTCATATAATTATTTTTTCAGCACTGGGTGGGAGAGGTGGAGATATGTGCACTGGCTCTGATGTACAAGTAAGAGTTTTCATCACGTTCATCATCTTGACCTTGTCGTCTGTCTCTCTCTTGTAAATGAGATCTTGTTCTCAACTAGCTTAAATAAAGGTGAAATAAAAAAAAAATGTGTGTTTGTTTACATGTTAGTAGTTATTTACTGAGACTAAAGCTTGGTCTATGTTCTCTAAATGCATTTGTTGATCCAGGAGTGATTTCATCATCTTCCAGACCCCTGGTAAACCTCCTGTTCAAATCACTGACAACGGCTTTAATGACAAGGTAAAAAAAACAAACGCACCATGTTTAAACAACACTGCATCCTGATTTCTATTCACTACTTTTGACCCGAGGCAAACTTTTGTTGTTTTGTGTCCGTTAGGTGCGTCTGTGCTTCCTGAACGGGAACCATTACGACAGTGTCTACCCCATAGCTCATGTGAAGAATGCTGCCCTGTGCCAGTGTGAGTTAAGAACACACACACACACACAGTCAGGGGGTTAGATTAATCTGGCCTGGGGTATGGCCTGACACGTCATCGGGGCGGAAGTGGTAAGGGAGCAGCGTCCTTCTCAAAGAGAACAGGAATCTCTGCTGCTCGGTCATGTTGTCAATCCAGGGAGCAGTGAATCGTCCGGATATGTTTTTCAAACTAGTTTTCATGAGGAAAGCAGATAAAAGAGTTGTTGTTTTTTAAAATCAAAAAGCCAATTCACTTTTTGCACGTGAAAAACATCCATATACAGAACGGGACACCTGGGTCCTGGGAGGGTAGCCTGATTCCAAATCCAATTTATTTATAAAGCCCTTCGTACATCAGCTGATATCTCAAAGTGCTGTACAGAAACCCAGCCTAAAACCCTCAAACAGCAAGCAATGCAGATGTAGAAGCACGGTGGCTAGGAAAAACTCCCTAGAAAGGCTAGAACCTAGGAAGAAACCTAGAGAGGAACCAGGCTCTGAGGGGTGGCCAGTCCTCTTCTGGCTGTGCCGGGTGGAGATTATAACAGAACATGACCAAGATGTTCAAATGTTCATAAATGACCAGCATGATAATAATCACATGCAGAACAGTTGAAACTGGAGCAGCAGCACGGCCAGGTGGACTGGGGACAGCAAGGAGTCATCATGTCAGGTAGTCCTGAGGCATGGTCCTAGGGTTCAGGTCCTCCGAGAGAGAGAAAGAGAGAATTAGACAGAGCATACTTAAATTCACACAGGACACCGGATAAGACAGGAGAAGTTCTCCAGATATAACAAACTGACCCTAGCCCCTCGACACAAAGTTACTGCAGCATAAATCAAATCAAATGTGATTTTAAACTTACAGCCTGGAAAAAAAGAGGGGGGGGGGGGGTTCCATTAACCCCTCTCTCAGTTTGGGACGAGGTTAATGGAACCCCCTCTCTCAGTTTGGGACGAGGTTAATGGAGTCCCCCTCCTCTCTCAGTTTGGGACGAGGTTAATGGAACCCCCCCTCTCTCAGTTTGGGACGAGGTTAATGGAACCCCCCCTCTCTCAGTTTGGGACGAGGTTAATGGAGTCCCCCCTCCTCTCTCAGTTTGGGACGAGGTTAATGGAACCCCCCTCTCAGTTTGGGACGAGGTTAATGGAACCCCCCCCTCTCAGTTTGGGACGAGGTTGATGGAACCCCCCTCTCTCAGTTTGGGACGAGGTTGATGGAACCCCCCCTCTCTCAGTTTGGGACGAGGTTGATGGAACTCTCCCTCTCTCAGTTTGGGACGAGGTTAATGGAACCCCCCCCAGTTTCGAGGTTAATGGAACTCAGTTTGGGACGAGGTTAATGGAACCCCCTCTCTCAGTTTGGGATGAGGTTAATGGAACCCCCCTCTCAGTTTGGGACGAGGTTAATGGAACCCCCTCTCTCAGTTTGGGATGAGGTTAATGGAACCCCCCTCTCAGTTTGGGACGAGGTTAATGGACCCCCCTCTCTGTTTGGGACGAGGTTAATGGAACCCCCACTCCTCTCTCAGTTTGGGACGAGGTTAATGGAACCCCCCTCTCTCTCAGTTTGGGACGAGGTTAATGGAACCCCCCCCCCTCCTCTCTCTCAGTTTGGGACGAGGTTAATGGAACCCCCTCTCTCAGTTTGGGATGAGGTTAATGGAACCCCCCTCTCAGTTTGGGACGAGGTTAATGGAACCCCCTCTCTCAGTTTGGGATGAGGTTAATGGAACCCCCCCCTCTCAGTTTGGGACGAGGTTAATGGACCCCCCTCTCTGTTTGGGACGAGGTTAATGGAACCCCCTCCTCAGTTTGGGACGAGGTTAATGGAACCCCCCTCCTCTCTCAGTTTGGGACGAGGTTAATGGAACCCCCCTCCTCTCTCAGTTTGGGACGAGGTTAATGGAACCCCCCCCCTCTCAGTTTGGGACGAGGTTAATGGAACCCCCCCTCTCTGTTTGGGACGAGGTTAATGGAACCCCCCCCCTCCTCTCTCAGTTTGGGACGAGGTTAATGGAACCCACCCCCCTCTTGTGAAGAACACTGCCCTCTGTCTGCCACTGTGAATTGCGATGAGTCATTTCACCATTTTAGGTTTGTGCTATTAGCTGGCTGTACTGTTTTGCCTAATCCTATGGTCAATGACCACAGACCTGCAACCAGGCAGATCAACCTTCCTGGAGTGCCTTTAAAATATATGTTGGGGCGAAGGTTTATCTATCAACAGAATAACAAGGCAGTCAACAGGTTGTTTTTACTGACGTTGTCACTGTCTGTCTCTGTGTCTCTCTGTGTGTGTGTCTGTCCTGCCCTCTCTCTCTCTCTCTGCAGCCGTCCTGTACGAGCTCCTCTATGAGCGCGTGTGTGGCACGGACCATTCCGTGGTGGCTCCCTGTCTGAAGGGCGGTACCGGTAACCGTGGCAACGACCTTCTCGAAGACGACCCGGACAATGAGCAGTGTCGTAGCAGCGACGAGTCGGACCTGGAGGGAGAGGACGCTCTCTGGTAGGGACGGCTCTAGGAACTGTTCTGGGGACAGCTCTAGAGACAGCTCTAGGAACTGTTCTGGGGACGGCTCTAGGAACTGTTCTGGGGACGGCTCTAGGAACTGTTCTGGGGACGGCTCTAGGAACTGTTCTGGGGACGGCTCTAGGAACTGTTCTGGGGACGGCTCTGGGAACTGTTCTGGGGACGGCTCTAGGAACTGTTCTGGGGACGGCTCTAGGAACTGTTCTGGGGACGGCTCTAGGAACTGTTCTGGGGACTGCTCTAGGAACTGTTCTAGGGGACGGCTCTAGGAACTGTTCTGGGGAGCTCTAGGACTGTTCGGCTCTAGGAACTGTTTAGGGACAGCTCTAGGGACAGCTCTAGGAACTGTTCTGGGGACGGCTCTGGGAACTGTTCTGGGGACGGCTCTAGGAACTGTTCTGGGGACGGCTCTAGGAACTGTTCTGGGGACGGCTCTAGGAACTGTTCTGGGGACGGCTCTAGGAACTGTTCTGGGGACGGCTCTAGGAACTGTTCTAGAGACAGCTCTAGGAACTGTTCTAGGGACAGCTCTAGGAACTGTTCAGCTCTAGGAACTGTTCTAGGGACAGCTGTTCTGGGGACTGTTCTAGGGACAGCTGTTCTGGGGACAGCTCTAGGAACTGTTCTGGGGACAGCTCTAGGAACTGTTCTGGGGACGGCTCTAGGAACTGTTCTAGGGACGGCTCTAGGAACTGTTCTAGGGACGGCTCTAGGAACTGTTCTAGGGACAGCTCTAGGAACTGTTCTGCCTCTACATTGGGGACTTATAGGCTCTAGACTGAGGAACTGTTCTACAGGGACGGCTATAGGAACTGTGGACTAGGCCTTATAGCCTCTAGTTCTGTTCTGGGGATAGCTCTAGACTGATGGGGCCTTATAGGCTCTGAGGAACTTTATAGTTCTGGGGACGGCTCTAGGAACAGTTCTGGGGACATAGCCTCTACATTGATGGACATTAGGCTTTATAGCCTCTAGACTGATGGACATTAGGCCTTATAGCCTCTACATTGATGGACATTAGGCTTTATAGCCTCTAGACTGATGGACATTAGGCTTTATAGCCTCTAGACTGATGGACATTAGGCTTTATAGCCTCTAGACTGATGGACATTAGGCTTTATAGCCTCTAGACTGATGGACATTAGGCCTTATAGCCTCTAGACTGATGGACATTAGGCCTTATAGCCTCTAGACTGATGGACATTAGGCTTTATAGCCTCTAGACTGATGGACATTAGGCCTTATAGCCTCTAGACTGATGGACATTAGGCTTTATAGCCTCTAGACTGATGGACATTAGGCCTTATAGCCTCTAGACTGATGGACATTAGGCCTTATAGCCTCTAGACTGATGGACATTAGGCCTTATAGCCTCTAGACTGATGGACATTAGGCTTTATAGCCTCTAGACTGATGGACATACCAGTGGAGTGAAATGCATTTGACTGGTCACGCTTATTGGTCTAAATGTTAATTTACATAATTTATTGGAATTAAATTGCCGCTTTTTTTTTTTTTACAGTATCTTATCATAGGCGTACAGCGTACAGATAGATTTTCCTCTAAGGCTCTGTCGGGAGGGAGTGAGAGTTGCTGCTTCAGCATATCAAACAGCAAGTGTCAACGGAAGGCCTCCTCTTCCTCAGCGCCTCACGCACCACTCTGCAATGAGCTGGAGGCAGTATGCAGCTTTTTTGAAAACCATTTACTTAATTGTTTGAAACCTGGAACATTTTTACTACATATTATATGAGGCATGTATTTCAAAGTAGCCTGGGGGTAGCCTATGCTGTCTAGTGCAGTCAGACAATATTCATGTCTTGGCGGCTATCAGAGACTCACTTGGACTCTTCTTTTGAAGAAGCTGAGATCTCTATACATGGATACAATATGTTCAGGAGGGACAGAAATAGATCTGGAGGGTTGGAGTTTACATCCAGGATCATACTCCAGCTAAACAACGTCAGGACTTAATGTTGACTGGATTAGAGACACTGTGGGAACAGCTGCTATAGGCTCTATGGGTACAGCTGCTATAGGCTCTATGGGTACAGCTGCTATAGGCTCTGTGGGAACAGCTGCTATAGTCTCTATGGGTACAGCTGCTATAATCTCTATGGGTACAGCTGCTATAGTCTCTATGGGTACAGCTGCTATAGTCTCTATGGGTACAGCTGCTATAGGCTCTATGGGTACAGCTGCTATAGGCTCTGTGGGAACAGCTGCTATAGTCTCTATGGGTGCAGCTGCTATAGGCTCTATGGGAACAGCTGCTATAGGCTCTATGGGTACAGCTGCAATAGGCTCTGTGGGAACAGCTGCTATAGGCTCTATGGGTACAGCTGCTATAGGCTCTATGGGAACAGCTGCTATAGGCTCTATGGGTACAGCTGCTATAGGCTCTATGGGTACAGCTGCTATAGGCTCTATGGGTACAGCTGCTATAGGCTCTATGGGTACAGCTGCTATAGGCTCTATGGGTACAGCTATATGCTCTATGGGTACAGCTGCTATAGTCTCTATGGGTACAGCTGCTATAGGCTCTATGGGTACAGCTGCTATAGAGATCCTTACTATAGTAGATTGACATGTTGGCTAGTGATTCTAATGTTCATGTTGGCTAGTGATTCTGATGTTCATGTTGGCTAGTGATTCTGATGTTCATGTTGGCTAGTGATTCTAATGTTCCTTACTATAGTAGATTGACATGTTGGCTAGTGATTCTGCTGTTCCTTACTATAGTAGATTGACATGTTGGCTAGTGATTCTAATGTTCATGTTGGCTAGTGATTCTAATGTTCATGTTGGCTAGTGATTCTAATGTTCCTTACTATAGTAGATTGACATGTTGGCTAGTGATTCTAATGTTCATGTTGGCTAGTGATTCTAATGTTCATGTTGGCTAGTGATTCTAATGTTCCTTACTATAGTAGATTGACATGTTGGCTAGTGATTCTAATGTTCATGTTGGCTAGTGATTCTAATGTTCCTTACTATAGTAGATTGACATGTTGGCTAGTGATTCTAATGTTCCTTACTATAGTAGATTGACATGTTGGCTAGTGATTCTAATGTTCATGTTGGCTAGTGATTCTGCTGTTCCTTACTATAGTAGATTGACATGTTGGCTAGTGATTCTGCTGTTCCTTACTATAGTAGATTGACATGTTGGCTAGTGATTCTAATGTTCATGTTGGCTAGTGATTCTAATGTTCCTTACTATAGTAGATTGACATGTTGGGTAGTGATTCTGCTGTTCCTTACTATAGTAGATTGACATGTTGGCTAGTGATTCTGCTGTTCCTTACTATAGTAGATTTACATGTTGGCTAGTGATTCTAATGTTCATGTTACTATAGTAGATTGACATGTTGGCTAGTGATTCTGCTGTTCCTTACTATAGTAGATTTACATGTTGGCTAGTGATTCTAATGTTCATGTTGGCTTACTATAGTAGATTGATGTTCATGTTGGCTAGTGATTCTAATGTTCATGTTGGCTAGTGATTCTAATGTTCATGTTGGCTAGTGATTCTAATGTTCATGTTGGCTAGTGATTCTGCTGTTCCTTATTATAGTAGATTGACATGTTGGCTAGTGATTCTGATGTTCATGTTGGCTAGTGATTCTGCTGTTCCTTACTATAGTAGATTGACATGTTGGCTAGTGATTCTAATGTTCATGTTGGCTAGTGATTCTGCTGTTCATGTTGGCTAGTGATTCTAATGTTCCTTACTATAGTAGATTGACATGTTGGCTAGTGATTCTAATGTTCATACTATAGTAGATTCTGCTGACATGTTTATAGTAGATTGATGTTCATGTTGGCTAGTGATTCTAATGTTCATGTTGGCTAGTGATTCTGCTGTTCATGTTGGCTAGTGATTCTAATGTTCCTTACTATAGTAGATTGACATGTTGGCTAGTGATTCTAATGTTCATGTTGGCTAGTGATTCTAATGTTCATGTTGGCTAGTGATTCTAATGTTCATGTTGGCTAGTGATTCTGCTGTTCCTTACTATAGTAGATTGACATGTTGGCTAGTGATTCTGCTGTTCCTTACTATAGTAGATTGACATGTTGGCTAGTGATTCTAATGTTCCTTACTATAGTAGATTGGCATGTTGGCTAGTGATTCTGCTGTTCCTTACTATCGTAGATTGACATGTTGGCTAGTGATTCTAATGTTCCTTACTATAGTAGATTTGACATGTTGGCTAGTGATTCTAATGTTCCTTACTATAGTAGATTTGGCATGTTGGCTAGTGATTCTGTTCTGTTGGCTTACTATCTAATGTTCATGTTGGCTAGTGATTCTAATGTTCCTTACTATAGTAGATTGACATGTTGGCTAGTGATGCTGCTGTTCCTTACTATCGTAGATTGACATGTTGGCTAGTGATTCTGCTTTTCCTTACTATCGTAGATTGACATGTTGGCTAGTGATTCTAATGTTCATGTTGGCTAGTGATTCTAATGTTCCTTACTATAGTAGATTGACATGTTGGCTAGTGATTCTGCTGTTCCTTACTATCGTAGATTGACATGTTGGCTAGTGATTCTGATGTTCATGTTGGCTAGTGATTCTAACTGTTCATGTTGGCTAGTGATTCTAATGTTCATGTTGGCTAGTGATTCTAATGTTCATGTTGGCTAGTGATTCTAATGTTCATGTTGGCTAGTGATTCTGCTGTTCATGTTGGCTAGTGATTCTAATGTTCATGTTGGCTAGTGATTCTAATGTTCCTTACTATAGTAGATTGACATGTTGGCTAGTGATTCTAATGTTCCTTACTATAGTAGATTGACATGTTGGCTAGTGATTCTAATGTTCCTTACTATAGTAGATTGACATGTTGGCTAGTGATTCTGCTGTTCCTTACTATCGTAGATTGACATGTTGGCTAGTGATTCTAATGTTCATGTTGGCTAGTGATTCTAATGTTCATGTTGGCTAGTGATACTGATGTTCATGTTGGCTAGTGATTCTGCTGTTCCTTACTATAGTAGATTGACATGTTGGCTAGTGATTCTAATGTTCATGTTGGCTAGTGATTCTGATGTTCATGTTGGCTAGTGATACTGATGTTCATGTTGGCTAGTGATTCTGCTGTTCCTTACTATAGTAGATTGACATGTACTCATCTTGTTGCCTAGTGATTTCACGGTTAGATACTCGTCTTGTTGGCTAGTGATTTCGCGGTTCGATACTCGTCTTGTTGGCTAGTGATTTCGCGGTTCGATACTCGTCTTGTTGGCTAGTGATTTCGCGGTTCGATACTCGTCTTGTTGGCTAGTGATTTCGCGGTTCGATACTCGTCTTGTTGGCTAGTGATTTCGCGGTTCGATACTCGTCTTGTTGGCTAGTGATTTCGCGGTTCGATACTCGTCTTGTTGGCTAGTGATTTCGCGGTTCGATACTCGTCTTGTTGGCTAGTGATTTCGCGGTTCGATACCGTCTTGTTGGCTAGTGATTTCGCGGTTCGATACTCGTCTTGTTGGCTAGTGATTTCGCGGTTCGATACTCGTCTTGTTGGCTAGTGATTTCGCGGTTCGATACTCGTCTTGTTGGCTAGTGATTTCGCGGTTCGATACTCGTCTTGTTGGCTAGTGATTTCGCGGTTCGATACTCGTCTTGTTGGCTAGTGATTTCGCGGTTCGATACTCGTCTTGTTGGCTAGTGATTTCGCGGTTCGATACTCGTCTTGTTGGCTAGTGATTTCGCGGTTCGATACTCGTCTTGTTGGCTAGTGATTTCGCGGTTCGATACTCGTCTTGTTGGCTAGTGATTTCGCGGTTCGATACTCGTCTTGTTGGTTAGTGATTTCGCGGTTCGATACTCGTCTTGTTGGTTTAGGGAAACTACACTGAACAATAATATAAACTCAACATGCAACAATTCTAAATATTTTACTGAGTCACAGTTCATTTTAGGAAATCAGTCAATTTAAATATAATTCATTAGGTCTTAATCTGTTGGTCACAGACACCTTAAAAAAGGTAAGGAGTGTGGATCAGAAAACCAGTCAGTATCTGGTGTGGATCAGAAAACCAGTCAGTATCTGGTTTGGATCAGAAAACCAGTCAGTATCTGGTGTGGATCAGAAAACCAGTCAGTATCTGGTGTGGATCAGAAAACCAGTCAGTATCTGGTGTGGATCAGAAAACCAGTCAGTATCTGGTGTGGATCAGAAAACCAGTCAGTATCTGGTGTGGATCAGAAAACCAGTCAGTATCTGGTGTGGATCAGAAAACCAGTCAGTATCTGGTGTGACCATTTGCCTCATGCAGCGCGACACATCTCCTTCACATAGAGTTGATCAGGCTGTTGATTGTGGCCTGTGGAATGTTGTCCCACTCCTCTTCAATGGCTTTGGGAAGTTGCTGGATATTGGCAGGAACTGGAACATGCTGTCGTACATGTCAATCCAGAGCATCCCAAACATGCTCAATGGGTGACATGTCTGGTGAGAATGTGGGCCATTGAAAAACTGGGACATTCTCAGCTTCCGGGAATTGTATACAGATCCTTGCGACATGGGGACGTGCATTATCATGCTGAAACATGAGGTGATGACAGCGGATGAATGGCACGATAATGGGCCTCAGGATCTCATCACGGTATCTTTGTGCATTCAAATTGACATCGATAAAATGCAACTGTGTTCGCTGTACGTAGCTTATGCCTGCCCATACCATAACCCCACCGCCACCATGGGGCACTCTGTTCACAATGTTAACATCAGCAAACCGCTCGCCCACACGACACCATACATGCTATCTGCCATCTGTCCGGTCCAGTTGAAACCGGGATTCATCCGTGAAGAACACACTTCTCCAGGGTGCCAGCGGCCATCGAAGGTGAACATTTCCCCACTGAAGTCGGTTACGACGCCGAACTGCAGTCAGGTCAAGACCCGGGTGAGGACGACGAGCAAACCCAGTTTCATCAGCTGTCTGGGTGACTGGTCTCAGACGAACCTGCGGGTGAAGAAGCCTGATGTGGAGGTCCTGGGTTGTCGTGGTTACACGTGGTCTGCGATTGTGAGGCCGGTTGGACATACTGCCAAATTCTCTAAAACGATGTTGGTGGCGGCTCATGGTAGAGAAATGAACATCTGGTGGACATTCCTGCAGTCAGCATTCCAACTGCACGCTCCCTCAACTTGAGACATCTGTGGCATTGAGTGGCCTTTTATTGCCCAAGGTGCACCTGTGTAATCATCATGCTGTTTAATCTGCTTCTTGATATGCCCACACCTGTCAGGTGGATGGATTCTCTTGGCAAAAAACCAACAGGGATGTAAAACAAATTTGTGACATGAAAATTTGAGAAAGAAAAATAAGCTTTTTTTTGTTCATATGGAACATTTCTGGGATCTGATATTTCAGCTCATGAAACGTTGTACCAACACTTTACGTTCATATTTTTTGTTCAGTATAGATGTGGACAGTTTATTTTTTTATCAGAATTTTCTAAGGATTGCCCAAATCGTTTCATCCTCGATTTTGCACTTTCTGTCCATATTCTAAATCTTAGTGATTTACTATGTTATCTATATCAGCTTTAAGCACTAAATTCATTTGGGTCCGGTAAATTTTCTCAAATGTTCAGTGAATATAAACATTTTTAAAAAACGCGACTGGTTAAATGTCCGTCGCCACGGAAACCCGGGTCTGAATATATAATATTTATGTCGTTGTGATCCACAGGAGCCAGGATGGACCGGCTGGACCTGCAGGCCGGGGACTCACCGTTAAGGTAAAACTATAGGACGCACACACACACACACAGTAGAGTAGGCTTCTTTCTCTGTTCTCTCTGTTATTGATCTCTCTCTGTTTATTGGTTATTGATTTGTAATGAATGGTTATGTTAAATTGGTATCCTGAACGTTTCAAAATCCCGAACGGAAAAAAATTCAAATCAAAAATGCAGCTGGCTACTCTCTTTTCACTGATGATGCCAGTTTGTGTTCAGTCTTCGGTCTGTCCTTTAGAATATCCAGCATAAGGTGTCACTACAGCCCCGGGTTTGATCCCAGGCTGTGTCACAGCTGGCCCCATGACGCGGCGCACAGTTGGCCCAGCGTCGTCCGGGTCAGGGGATGGTTTGGCCCGGCCTGGGGTTACCTTGTCCCATCACACTCTTGCGACTCCTTATGGCGGCGGGCCTGCAAACTGATTTCGGTCGGCCAGTTGGACTGTGTTTCCCTCTGACGCATTGGCTTCTGGGTTAAGCGAGAGGTGTGTCAAGAAGCAGTGTGAAGCTGTCGTCAAGGCAAAGGGTGGCTTCTTTGAACAATCTCATCAAATATATTTTGATTTAATTTTTTTTGGGGGGGGTTACTACATGATTCCATATGTGTTATTTCATAGTTTTGATGTCTTCACTATTATTCTACAATGTAGAAAATAGTTTTAAAAAATAAAGAAAAACCCTTGAATAAGTTGAGTGTCCAAACCTTTTGATTGGTACTGTGTGTATATCTTTATAAATATATATATATTTTATTTATATCCTATAAATAGCCTATCCTAGGAGTGGATTAAAAAAAAAAAGAGTTCTATTTTTTTTGTTGCCAGGCAGAAGGCAGGCAGCTCTATTATTTGATTGACAGTTCTGGTTGCCTAGTGATGGAAGTTAATCCCTCTTCAGAAGCGGTACTCCTTTACAGACGAGTTAAATGGTGCATCGATCATTAACCAGGGAAGTTATTACAAATATATATTTTTTTGGTCTGAATCTAAAAAGCCGTAGTGAACCCTTCCAGACAAACCAGGTGTAGCCGACGCGATTTCAAAGGTATATGACTGCGGTAGAATTCAGGCGGTTCTGGAGGGGGGTACGACCCAGTACTAATAACGGGCCTAATTGGTGTATCTAATAAACTGTGGTCTACGACATAATTGGACCAGTACTAGATGGGTGTGTCTAATAAACTGGTCTATGGCCTAATTGGACCAGTACTAGATGGGTGTATCTAATAAACTGGTCTACGGCCTAATTGGACCAGTACTAGATGGGTGTATTTAATAAACTGTGGTCTACGGCCTAATTGGACCAGTACTAGATGGGTGTATTTAATAAACTGTGGTCTACGACCTAATTGGACCAGTACTAGATGGGTGTGTCTAATAAACTGGTCTATGGCCTAATTGGACCAGTACTAGATGGGTGTATCTAATAAACTGGTCTACGGCCTAATTGGACCAGTACTAGATGGGTGTGTCTAATAAACTGGTCTATGGCCTAATTGGACCAGTACTAGATGGGTGTATTTAATAAACTGTGGTCTACGACATAATTGGACCAGTACTAGATGGGTGTGTCTAATAAACTGGTCTATGGCCTAATTGGACCAGTACTAGATGGGTGTATCTAATAAACTGTGGTCTACGGCCTAATTGGACCAGTACTAGATGGGTGTATTTAATAAACTGTGGTCTACGACCTAATTGGACCAGTACTAGATGGGTGTGTCTAATAAACTGGTCTATGGCCTAATTGGACCAGTACTAGATGGGTGTATCTAATAAACTGGTCTACGGCCTAATTGGACCAGTACTAGATGGGTGTGTCTAATAAACTGGTCTATGGCCTAATTGGACCATTATTCTGCATTGTAAATATTTTTTTTCACCTTTATAGTTTAAACGATTATTTTTTTAATGACAGTTTAAACGTTATTAAGCAGAATTGTAAATTTGTCACATCCCTGGTCGTTTATTGGTTTGGTTATTGCTGTGTGTTTCAGGGTCGAGGAAGTCGAGGCCCACCCTTCTCCAACAGGGTCAGACGTTCTCTCAACCCCTCCCTCTACAGAAACACTGAGTACGACGTCTGGGTCAAGTCCAAGCGAGGTACGTTTTTAAGATACTTCCTTTTAAATACAATTACCTCAAGAAGGATTTCGGTCATTTAAAAGACGAGGGCTATAGAAAGCACTTTGTCCAGACAGCTCGTCTGACTGCTGATACAGCAGTCGGTCATCTGTACGTGCTGTCGAGCTATGAGTAGGTCATCTGTACGTGCTGTCGAGCTATGAGTAGGTCATCTGTACGTGCTGTCAACCTATGAGTAGGTCATCTGTACGTGCTGTCAAGCTATGAGTAGGTCATCTGTACGTGCTGTCAAGCTATGAGTAGGTCATCTGTATGTGCTGTCAAGCTATGAGTAGGTCATCTGTACGTGCTGTCAAGCTATGAGTAGGTCATCTGTACGTGCTGTCAACCTATGAGTCGGTCATCTGTACGTGCTGTCAACCTATGAGTAGGTCATCTGTACGTGCTGTCAAGCTATGAGTAGGTCATCTGTACGTGCTGTCAAGCTATGAGTAGGTCATCTGTACGTGCTGTCAAGCTATGAGTAGGTCATCTGTACGTGCTGTCAAGCTATGAGTAGGTCATCTGTACGTGCTGTCAACCTATGAGTAGGTCATCTGTACGTGCTGTCAACCTATGAGTCGGTCATCTGTACGTGCTGTCAAGCTATGAGTAGGTCATCTGTACGTGCTGTCAACCTATGAGTAGGTCATCTGTACGTGCTGTCAACCTATGAGTAGGTCATCTGTACGTGCTGTCAAGCTATGAGTAGGTCATCTGTACGTGCTGTCAACCTATGAGTAGGTCATCTGTACGTGCTGTCAACCTATGAGTAGGTCATCTGTACGTGCTGTCAACCTATGAGTAGGTCATCTGTACGTGCTGTCAACCTATGAGTAGGTCATCTGTACGTGCTGTCAACCTATGAGTAGGTCATCTGTACGTGCTGTCAAGCTATGAGTGGGTCATCTGTACGTGCTGTCAAGCTATGAGTGGGTCATCTGTATGTGCTGTCAACCTATGAGTAGGTCATCTGTACGTGCTGTCAAGCTATGAGTCGGTCATCTGTACGTGCTGTCAAGCTATGAGTAGGTCATCTGTATGTGCTGTCAACCTATGGGTAGGTCATCTGTACGTGCTGTCAACCTATGGGTAGGTCATCTGTACGTGCTGTCAAGCTATGAGTAGGTCATCTGTACGTGCTGTCAACCTATGAGTAGGTCATCTGTACGTGCTGTCAAGCTATGAGTAGGTCATCTGTACGTGCTTTCAACCTATGAGTAGGTCATCTGTACGTGCTGTCAACCTATGAGTAGGTCATCTGTATGTGCTGTCAACCTATGAGTAGGTCATCTGTACGTGCTGTCAACCTATGAGAAGGCTTTCCACTAGATGTTGGAACATTGCTGCTATAACAGCCTCCACTCTTCTGGGAAGGCTTTCCACTAGATGTTGGAACATTGCTGCTATAACAGCCTCCACTCTTCTGGGAAGGCTTTCCACTAGATGTTGGAACATTGCTGCTATAACAGCCTCCACTCTTCTGGGAAGGCTTTCCACTAGATGTTGGAACATTGCTGCTATAACAGCCTCCACTCTTCTGGGAAGGCTTTCCACTAGATGTTGGAACATTGCTGCTATAACAGCCTCCACTCTTCTGGGAAGGCTTTCCACTAGATGTTGGAACATTGCTGCTATAACAGCCTCCACTCTTCTGGGAAGGCTTTCCACTAGATGATGGAACATTTCTGCAGGGACTTGCTTCCATTCAGCTACAACGGCATTAGTGAGGTCGGGCCCTGATGTTGGGTGATCAGGCCTGGCTCACAGTCGGTGTTCCAATTCATCCCAAATGTGTTTGATGGGGTTGAGGTCAGGGCTCTGCAGGCAAGTCAAGTTCTTCCACACCGATCTACACAAACCATATCTGTATGGACTTCACTTTGTGCACGGGGGCATTTTCATGCTGAAACAAGAAAGGGCCTTCCCCAAACCACCAAGTTGGAATCACAGAATCGTGTAGAATGTAATTATATGCTCTAGCATTAAAAATTTCCCTTCACTGGAACTAAGATCCATGAAAAAACAGCCCCAGACCATTATTCCTCCTCCACCAAACTTTACAGTTGGCACTATGCATTAGGGCAGGTAGCGTTCTCCTGGCTCCAAACCCAGATCTGTCTGTCGGACTTCCAGGTGGTGACACGTGATTCATCACTCCAGATTTAGTATTTTTTTATGCAGTCAAATACAAAAGTTTTTATTTTTTGGGGCTTAATAGTTTTTCAATTGTATTTTTTTTGTTTGTTTTCAATTGTCATTTACTATAATAACCTTGGTACCTGTGTCGGTGTCATGGTGATCTTGTTCACCTGTTATAACTTTGTTACTTCCTGTTTCAGCTCAGCAGAAGCTGGATTTCTGCATCGCCGCTGGAATGCAGTATACAGTGGGAGACAAGTGCAAGGTACGGTGTGTGTGTGTGTGTGTGTCTCTGTGTGCGTGGTCTTCTCTCTACTGACTTTTTTTGTGTGGATGCTCTCTGATAGTGTAGTTCTGTCCCGCCCCCTCTAGGTTCGCCTTGACAACGGTGGGCGTTACTACGGCGCCTACATCCAGGAAGTGTCGCCTGACAACGGGCCTGTCACTGTCTTCATAGAGGAACTGGGCAAGAAGTAGGTCATCTCTCCTTTTTATATTATCTCTGTTCTCTGATTTACTCTTTTTTACATTTTTTCATGTAACATTAATTTGTGTGTTTGTCCAGACACACTGTGTCCCTCTGGAACCTGCGCCCCCCCACAGATGAGACGTTGTCCTGGAGCACGGTGGCCCGAGACGGAAAGAGACTGAACAACGGCTCTGCTCCAAACTCTGGTAAGGACAACTGTCCCCTCGCCCCCTAATCTCTGTTAAGGGCCTTAAACATGTCCCCTACGTCTGCCCCCTAGTCTTTGGTAAGGGCATTACACGTGTCCCTTAGCCACTAACTCTATGAAACCTCTTGCATCTTCCCAACAGTATTCTTGAATAACCTTTTCCTGCTCTGGAATTCTAGAGTTTTTGATCGATCTCTAGAATATGTTCTAGAATAATGTGTGTTCTAGAATATAAAAATAAATAATAATATGCCATTTAGCAGACGCTTTTATCCAAAGCGACTTACAGTCATGTGTGCATACATTCTACGTATGGGTGGTCCCGGGAATCGAACCCACTACCCTGGCGTTACAAGCGCCATGCTCTACCAACTGAGCTACAGAAGGACCACGAATATAGAATATATTTGTTTTAGAATGAGCTGTGTGTGTTCTGTTGTTGAACACTCTCAACTTCTCTCTCTCTCTCTCTCTCTCTCTCTCTCTCTGTCTCTCTCTGTCTCTGTCTCTGTCTCTGTCTCTGTCTCTGTCTCTGTCTCTGTCTCTGTCTCTGTCTCTGTCTCTGTCTCTCTCTCTCTGTCTCTCTCTCTCTCTGTCTCTCTCTGTCTCTCTCTGTCTCTCTCTGTCTCTCTCTCTGTCTCTCTCTCTCTGTCTCTCTCTGTCTCTCTCTGTCTCTCTCTGTCTCTCTCTGTCTCTCTCTGTCTCTCTCTCTCTCTCTCTCTCTCTCTGTCTCTCTCTGTCTCTCTCTGTCTCTCGTCTCTCTCTCTCTGTCTCTCTCTGTCTCTCTCTGTCTCTCTCTCTCTCTCTCTGTCTCTCTCTCTGTCTCTCTCTGTCTCTCTCTCTCTCTCTCTCTCTCTCTCCAGATTGGGAGGGCAGGGGAAGAGGGAGGAAGTCGGGGAAGCCTTCGACGCAGTCTGTCTCCCAGGCTAAAGGACCCTCCCAAAGTGGTGGGCGTGGTGTCCAGAAGCAGCACTCTTGGCCCCTGCAGGCCACCGTAGAGGAGGGAGGTGTCCGGAGCACCAACACCAGGTCTGTTTGGACCCCAATACTACATTTTTTACATCACAGATCTCAGATGGAAAACAAGCCATCAATCTACAAACAATTTCCCCATAATGACAAAACAAAAACACGTTTTAAGAAATTTTTGCAAAAACCCTGAAATATCACATTTACATAAGTACTCAGACCCATTACTCAGTACTTTGTTGAAGCACCTTTGGCAGCGATTACAGCCTCCAGTCTTCTTGGGTATGATGATACAAGCTTGGCACACCTGTATTTGGGGAGTTTCTCCCATTCTTCTCTGCAGATCCTCTCAAGCTCTGTCATGTTGGATGGGGAGCATTGCTGCACAGCTATTTTCAGGTCTCTCCAGAGATGTTCGATCGGGTTCAAGTCCGGGCTCTTGCTGGGCCCCTCAAGGACATTCAGAGACTTGTCCTGAAGACACTCCTACGTTGTCTTGGCTGTGTGCTTAGGGTCGTTGTCCTGTTGGAAGGTGAACCTTCACCTCAGTCTGAGGTTCTGAGCGCTATGGAGCAGGTTTTCATCAAGGATCTCTGTACTTTGCTCCGTTGATCTTTCCCTCGATCCTGACTAGTCTCTTGGTTCCTGTCACTGAAAAACATCCCCACAGCATGATTCTACCACCACCATGCTTCACCGTAGGGATGGTGCCAGGTTTCGTCTAGACGTGACGCTTGGCATTCAAGCCAAAGAGTTCAATCTTTGTTTCTTCAGACCACAGAATCTTGTTTCCCATGGTTTGAGAGTCTTTAGGTGCCTTTTGGCAAACTCCAAGCGGGCTGTCCTGTGCGTTTTACTGAGGAGTGGCTTCCGTCTGGCCACTCTACCTTTTTAAAGGCCTGATTGGTGGAGTGCTGCAGAGATGGTTGTCCTTCTGGAAGGTTCTCCTATCTCCACAGAGGAACTCTGGAGCTCTGTCAGAGTGACCATCTGGTTATTGGTCGCCTCCCTGACCAAGGCCCTTCTCCGCTGATTGGTCAGTTTGTCCGGGCGGCCAGCTCTAGGAAGAGTCTTTGTGGTTCAAAACTTCCTCCATTTTAGAATGATGGAGGCCTCTGTGCTCTGGATAAGAGCGTCTGCTAAATGACTTAAATGTAAATGTAAATGTTCTTGGAGACCTTCAATGCTGCAGAAATGTTTTGGTACCCTTCCCCAGATCTGTGCCTCGACACAATCCTGTCTCGGAGCTCTGTGGACAGTTCCTTCGACCTCATGGCTGGGTTTTGTTTTGACGTGCACTGTCAACTGTGGGACCTAATGTGAATCGTTTCACGAAACTAGACGTATGTCGCGCTTCACTTAATTAAATGTTTTATCAACAATGCGTTTTGGGGCAGAAATGCCTTCTGGGACATGTGAACTTTCATGTGCCTTAATAACAAACTTGTATACCATCTGTAAATACGAACAAAATAGTTAAATGACTATTTGCTTAGGAATAAGCAAGGAGCCTTCCCACTAGCCATGATTGGCTTAAATAATGTATGGGCTGGACATGCTGAGAGAGATGAGTTTGGATTGGTCTGCCATGTAGCAAGCTTCTGTCAATAACGTGAGCTGTTCAGTGTTGACGGCTCTTTCTACCGCACCGTTTTTTTCCAGTCATCCAGAACAGCTGGTGCTCTCATGCATGCTTCAGTGTTGCTTGCCTCGAAGCGAGCATAGAAGGCATTCAGCTCGTCTGGTAGGCTCCCGTCACTGGGCAGCTCGCGTCTGGGTTTCCATTTGTAGTCCGTAATAGTTTTCAAGCCCTGCCACATCAGACGAGCATCAGAGCCGGTGTAGTAGGATTCAATCGTAATCAATTTAGACAAGTTTGTCGGGTAAGCATCATCTAATAACAATAACATATTTTTGGGGGACTCTTAGTGCATAGTAGCAATATCAAAAACAATCACTGTACCTTTTACACCTGCTATATTTTGTGCTTGTGACAAATAAACATTTATTTGATATAGCATGTGTTTAGTACATGGCCTCACATCCTTAAAATGATGGGCGTGGCTAAAGCTTAAGAGGGTGTGAACAATGCTGAATGGGTGGGGCTAAAGCTCTCCTGTAGTAGCAGTACCAAAACATTCAGGGGCCAATTTCTCAAAAGTGGGGTTACAAGTTTAGCAACTTTACAAGCAGAATTACTTTCCCATTGTTCCTTGAGTGTAGTGTCGGATATACCATTTTCTAGCGCTGAAAACTCTACTTTTATCCAATGTAAAGAATAAATATAAACATTTTCAAATTTTGCTACTTAAGACCGAATCCAGGTTGTCGGTCACACATGGACAGGTGTCTGCCTTTCCAAATCATGTCCAATCAACTGAATTTACCACCAGGTGGACTGTGATGGATGATCAATGGAAACAGGATGCACCTGAGCTCAATTTTGAGTCTTCTAGCAAAAGGGTCCGAATACTTGTTTAAGTAAGGTATTTCTGTTTTAGTTTTTTTTTTTTTTTTAAATGACATTTGCAAAAATGAATTGTTTTCACTTTGTCATTATGGGGTAGATTGATGAGGAGCATGTTTTATGGGATCCATTTTTAGAATAAGGCCGGAACTTAACAAAATGTGTGAAAAAGTCAAGGGGGTCTGAATACTTTCCCGAATGCACTTTTACTCATTATTGACTGGCTGGTTATTGACTGGCTGGTTATTGACTGGCTGGTTATTGACTGGGGTCTGAATACTTTCCCGAATGCACTTTTACTCATTATTGACTGGCTGGTTATTGACTGGCTGGTTATTGACTGGCTGGTTATTGACTGGTCTGGTTACTTTGACTTTTACTGGTTATTGACTGGCTGGTTATTGACTGGCTGGTTATTGACTGGCTGGTTATTGACTGGGGCTGAATACTTTGAATGCACTTTTTCATTATTGACTGGCTGGTTATTGACTGGCTGGTTATTGACTGGCTGGTTATTCTGGGGTCTGATTGACTCCCGAATTTTTCTGGTTATTGACTGGCTGGTTATTGACTGGCTGGTTATTGACTGGCTGGTTATTGACTGGCTGGTTATTGACTGTGGTGGCTGGTTATTGACTGGCTGGTTATTGACTGGCTGGTTATTGACTGGCTGGTTATTGACTGGCTGGTTATTGACTGGCTGGTTATTGACTGGCTGGTTATTGACTGGCTGGTTATTGACTGTGGTGGCTGGTTATTGACTGGCTGGTTATTGACTGTGTTGGCTGGTTATTGACTGTGATGGCTGGTTATTGACTGTGTTGGCTGGTTATTGACTGTGTGGTCTGGTTATTGACTGTGTGGTCTGGTTATTGACTGTGTGGTCTGGTTATTGACTGTGTGGCCTGGTTATTGACTGTGTGGGCTGGTTATTGACTGTGTGGGCTGGTTATTGACTGTGTGGCTGGTTATTGACTGTGTTGGCTGGTTATTGACTGTGTGGGCTGGTTATTGACTGTGTGGCCTGGTTATTGACTGTGTGGGCTGGTTATTGACTGTGTTGGCTGGTTATTGACTGTGTGGTCTGGTTATTGACTGTGGTGGCTGGTTATTGACTGTGTGGGCTGGTTATTGACTGTGGTGGCTGGTTATTGACTGGCTGGTTATTGACTGGCTGGCTGGTTATTGACTGGGTGGCTGGTTATTGGCTGTGTTGGCTGGTTATTGACTGTGTTGGCTGGTTATTGACTGTGGTGGCTGGTTATTGACTGTGGTGGCTGGTTATTGACTGTGGTGGCTGGTTATTGACTGTGGTGGCTGGTTATTGGCTGGCTGGTTATTGACTGTGGTGGCTGGTTATTGACTGTGTTGGCTGGTTATTGACTGGCTGGTTATTGACTGTGGTGGCTGGTTATTGACTGGCTGGTTATTGACTGGCTGGTTATTGACTGGCTGGTTATTGACTGGCTGGTTATTGACTGGTGGCTGGTTATTGACTGTTGGCTGGTTATTGACTGTGGTGGCTGGTTGTGGCTGTGGTGGCTGGTTATTGGCTGTGGTGGCTGGTTATTGGCTGTGGTGGCTGGTTATTGTCTGTGGTGGCTGGTTATTGACTGTGGTGGCTGGTTATTGACTGGCTGGTTATTGACTGGCTGGTTATTGACTGTGGTGGCTGGTTATTGACTGTGTGGGCTGGTTATTGACTGTGTGGGCTGGTTATTGACTGTGGTGGCTGCTTATTGATTGTGTGGGCTGCTTATTGACTGTTGGCTGGTTATTGACTGTGGTGGCTGGTTATTGACTGTGGTGGCTGGTTATTGACTGTGGTGGCTGGTTATTGACTGTGGTGGCTGGTTATTGACTGTGGTGGCTGGTTATTGATTGTGTGGGCTGCTTATTGACATTTGTACGTGTACAGTTATTGACTGGCTGGTTATTGACTGTGGTGGCTGGTTATTGACTGGCTGGTTATTGACTGGCTGGTTATTGACTGGCTGGTTATTGACTGTGGTGGCTGGTTATTGACTGTGGTGGCTGGTTATTGACTGGCTGGTTATTGACTGTGGTGGCTGGTTATTGACTGGCTGGTTATTGACTGGCTGGTTATTGACTGTGGTGGCTGGTTATTGACTGGCTGGTTATTGACTGTGGTGGGCTGGTTATTGACTGGCTGGTTATTGACTGTGGTGGCTGGTTATTGACTGTGTATCAGGAGACCCTCTTCCACCTCTGTGTCAGAGGCAGCATCAGTAGCAGCAGTGGAAGCATTTGGTCTATCAGAGGCACAGCGTCAAGCCAAAGAGGAGGAGCAGAGGAACATGGCCCTGCTGGAGATGGCACTACGGGATGAGAGAAGCTTCCCTGCACTGGGGGTGAGGAGGAGGCGTGTGTCTGGGGGGTGAGGAGGAGGCGCGTGTCTGGGGGGTGAGGAGGAGGCGCGTGTCTGGGGGTGAGGAGGAGGCGTGTGTCTGGGGGTGAGGAGGAGGCGTGTGTCTGGGGGTGAGGAGGAGGCACGTGTCTGGGGGTGAGGAGGAGGCGCGTGTCTGGGGGTGAGGAGGAGGCGTGTGTCTGGGGGTGAGGAGGAGGCGTGTGTCTGGGGGTGAGGAGGAGGCGCGTGTCTGGGGGTGAGGAGGAGGCGCGTGTCTGGGGGTGAGGAGGAGGCGCGTGTCTGGGGGTGAGGAGGAGGCGCGTGTCTGGGGGTGAGGAGGAGGCGCGTGTCTGGGGGGTGAGGAGGAGGCGTGTGTCTGGGGGTGAGGAGGAGGCGCGTGTCTGGGGGGGTGAGGAGGAGGCGCGTGTCTGGGGGTGAGGAGGGAGGCGCGTGTCTGGGGGGTGAGGAGGAGGCGGCGCGTGTCTGGGGGTGAGGAGGAGGCGGCGCGTGTCTGGGGGTGAGGAGGAGGCGGCGCGTGTCTGGGGGCGAGGAGGAGGCGCGTGTCTGGGGGCGAGGAGGAGGCGCGTGTCTGGGGGGTGAGGAGGAGGCACGTGTCTGGGGGGGCGAGGAGGAGGCGCGTGTCTGGGGGGTGAGGAGGAGGCGCGTGTCTGGGGGCATGTGTCAATGTTTTTTTGTTAAGACTATACTTAACCCATGATAAACTTCTCCTTTCTCTGTCCCTGCTGTCTCTGTCCCTGCTGTTTCTGTCCCCGCTGTCTCTGTCCCCTCTGTCTCTGTCCCTGCTGTCCCCTCTGTCTCTGTCCCTGCTGTCTCTGTCCCCTCTGTCTCTGTCCCTGCTGTCTTTCTGTCTCGCTCTCAGGTGGTGTCTAATGCCAGTGAGGGGAAGAAGAGGACAGGCAGAGGCATGGTGAGTTACATTCTAAACACTGTGAATTGTCTTTATTTCTCAACTGTGGGTTTGTCTGTCTGTCTGGAGGGCCTGTCTGTCTGTCTGGAGGGCCTGTGGGTTTGTCTGTCTGTCTGGAGGGCCTGTGGGTTTGTCTGTCTGTCTGGAGGGCCTGTGGGTTTGTCTGTCTGTCTGGAGGGCCTGTGGGTTTGTCTGTCTGTCTGGAGGGCCTGTGGGTTTGTCTGTCTGTCTGGAGGGCCTGTGGGTTTGTCTGTCTGTCTGGAGGGCCTGTGGGTTTGTCTGTCTGTCTGGAGGGCCTGTGGGTTTGTCTGTCTGTCTGGAGGGCCTGTGGGTTTGTCTGTCTGTCTGGAGGGCCTGTGGGTTTGTCTGTCTGTCTGGAGGGCCTGTGGGTTTGTCTGTCTGTCTGGAGGGCCTGTGGGTTTGTCTGTCTGTCTGGAGGGCCTGTGGGTTTGTCTGTCTGTCTGGAGGGCCTGTGGGTTTGTCTGTCTGTCTGGAGGGCCTGTGGGTTTGTCTGTCTGTCTGGAGGGCCTGTGGGTGGGTTTGTCTGTCTGTCTGGAGGGCCTGTGGGTTTGTCTGTCTGTCTGGAGGGCCTGTGGGTTTGTCTGTCTGTCTGGAGGGCCTGTGGGTTTGTCTGTCTGTCTGGAGGGCCTGTGGGTTTGTCTGTCTGTCTGGAGGGCCTGTGGGTTTGTCTGTCTGTCTGGAGGGCCTGTGGGTTTGTTTGTCTGTCTGTCTGGAGGCCCTGTGGGTTTGTCTGTCTGTCTGGAGGGCCTGTTGGTGGGTTTGTCTGTCTGTCTGGAGGGCCTGTTGGTGGGTTTGTCTGTCTGTCTGGAGGGCCTGTTGGTGGGTTTGTCTGTCTGTCTGTCTGTCTGTCTGTCTGTCTGTCTGTCTGTCTGTCTGTCTGTCTGTCTGTCTGGAGGGCCTGTTGGTGTGTTTGTCTGTCTGTCTGGAGGGCCTGTGGGTGGGTTTGTCTGTCTGTCTGTCTGGAGGGCCTGTTGGTGGGTTTGTCTGTCTGTCTGTCTGGAGGGCCTGTGGGTGGGTTTGTCTGTCTGTCTGGAGGGCCTGTGGGTGGGTTTGTCTGTCTGTCTGGAGGGCCTGTGGGTGGGTTTGTCTGTCTGTCTGGAGGGCCTGTTGGTGGGTTTGTCTGTCTGTCTGTCTGGAGGGCCTGTTGGTGGGTTTGTCTGTCTGTCTGTCTGTCTGGAGGGCCTGTTGGTGGGTTTGTCTGTCTGTCTGTCTGGTGGGCCTGTGGGTGGGTTTGTCTGTCTGGAGGGCCTGTGGGTGGGTTTGTCTGTCTGGAGGGCCTGTGGGTGGGTTTGTCTGTCTGTCTGGTGGGCCTGTGGGTGGGTGTGTCTGTCTGGAGGGCCTGTGGGTGGGTGTGTCTGTCTGGAGGGCCTGTGGGTGGGTTTGTCTGTCTGGAGGGCCTGTGGGTGGGTGTGTCTGTCTGGAGGGCCTGTGGGTGGGTGTGTCTGTCTGGAGGGCCTGTGGGTGGGTGTGTCTGTCTGGAGGGCCTGTGGGTGGGTGTGTCTGTCTGGAGGGCCTGTGGGTGGGTGTGTCTGTCTGGAGGGCCTGTGGGTGGGTGTGTCTGTCTGGAGGGCCTGTGGGTGGGTTTGTCTGTCTGGTGGGCCTGTGGGTGGGTGTGTCTGTCTGTCTGGTGGGCCTGTGGGTGGGTTTGTCTGTCTGGAGGGCCTGTGGGTGGGTGTGTCTGTCTGGTGGGCCTGTGGGTGGGTGTGTCTGTCTGGAGGGCCTGTGGGTGGGTGTGTCTGTCTGGAGGGCCTGTGGGTGGGTGTGTCTGTCTGGAGGGCCTGTGGGTGGGTGTGTCTGTCTGTCTGGAGGGCCTGTGGGTGGGTTTGTCTGTCTGTCTGGAGGGCATGTGGGTGGGTTTGTCTGTCTGTCTGGAGGGCATGTGGGTGGGTGTGTCTGTCTGTCTGGAGGGCATGTGGGTGGGTGTGTGTGTCTGTCTGTCTGGAGGGCCTGTGGGTGGGTGTGTCTGTCTGGAGGGCCTGTGGGTGGGTGTGTCTGTCTGGAGGGCCTGTGGGTGGGTGTGTCTGTCTGTCTGGAGGGCCTGTGGGTGGGTGTGTGTGTCTGTCTGTCTGGAGGGCCTGTGGGTGGGTGTGTCTGTCTGTCTGGAGGGCCTGTGGGTGGGTGTGTCTGTCTGTCTGGAGGGCCTGTGGGTTTTTTTGATGCTAATCTTTACCTGTTGTGTTTTATAGAGGAGATCAACACTCGAGGAGGAGAGGAAGACCCCATCACCTCCTACTCCTAACCTTCCTGCTACTCCTAAACTTCCTCCTAACCTTCCTCCCACTCCTAACCTTCCTCCTAACCTTCCTCCCACTCCTAGCCTTCCTGCTAACTTTCCTCTCACTCCTAACCTTCCTCTCACTCCTAACCTTCCTCCCACTCCTAACCTTCCTCCTAACCTTCCTCCCACTCCTAACCTCCCTCCCACTCCTAACCTTCCTCCCACTCCTAACCTCCCTCCCACTCCGAACCTACCTGCTACTCCTAACCTTCCTCCCACTCCTAACTTTCCTCTCACTCCTAACCTCCCTCCCACTCCTAACCTCCCTCCCACTCCTAACCTCCCTCCCACTCCTAACCTCCCTCCCACTCCTAACCTCCCTGCTACTCCTAACCTTCCTCCCACTCCTAACCTTCCTCCCACTCCGAACCTACCTGCTACTCCTACCTTTCCTGCTACTCCTAACCTTCCTCCAACCACCATTCCTTCCACCCCTATCCATGTCAACTCCTGGCCTAAAACAACTGCTGCTGTTCCAGTCGTCCCCACCCCTCACCTCGTCCCACCTGTGTCTGGGGTTTTAACTGCCCTACCTCTGGTGACCACTGTGCCCGACACGGTGACCTCTGTGCCCGACACGGTGGACCAATCCCCTCAGACAATACAGACTGTCCCTCTCAACCCCCCCTCTCTCAATCTCACCCACCCCTCCTCTCTTCCACAATCTGGTCAACCCTATCTACCCCAATGTTCTCTCTCCCTGGATCCTCCATCCAGTGAGGTCTCCTCAGCCTACACCCCAGGTAACATCCTCTAAAGTGTTCCACTCACCTTTTTGTGTTTGTTTTCTATGTTACCTCATAAAGAAGTGATTTTACTTGTCTCTCCTTGTAGTTTACCTCTCAGTTCATCTCAATGCTGCCACCTTGGCAGGATTTGGTAAAGAACAAGTACAAATACAAGTGTCTCTCCTCTTCAACAGCTTTGTCCCACATCGGTGTTCCCCCCACTTCCTTCCTCCCCACCAACCACCCATCTCACCCCTCCAACCACCCACCTCACCCCTCCAACCACCCTTCCCTTCCCCCCGGGCTCTCCCCAGCCCCCCTCCAGCCCCAGACTGTCACCCAGCCCCCCCTGTCGTTCCACCAGCTGGCTCATCTCTACCAAGACCCCTTGTTCCCAGGGTTTCCTTTGTCTGACAAGGAAGAGATCGTCCAGACTCCCCTTTATTCTTATATCCACACGGGAGAGGACCTGCCACGAGGTGAGTAGTGAAATATATATTTTATTATTGTCCCCTAACCCTACCACCCGTTAACTAATGGACAACAGCACTTAGGCTTCTATTTCCAGCTCATACATACCAGAGGTGTGGACTCGGGGTCACATGGCGCGGACTCGGGGTCACATGGCGCGGACTCGGGGTCACATGGCGCGGACTCGGGGTCACATGGCGCGGACTCGGGGTCACATGGCGCGGACTCGGGGTCACATGGCGCGGACTCGGGGTCACATGGCGCGGACTCGGGGTCACATGGCGCGGACTCGGGGTCACATGGCGCGGACTCGGGGTCACATGACGAGGGTCACACACATGATGACGTGCAACTCGACTTTGACACCAATGACTCGTGACTTCGGGGTCACATGAGACTTTTGACTCGACCTGACTTGATATACCCCCAAGCCTCCTCAACTCTCCCCAAGCCTCCTCAACCCTCCCCACGCCTCCACAACCCTCCTCAACTCCGGGCCTCCACATGGCTCCGGACGCCTCCTCACCCATCCCGACGCCTCCTCACCATGACGACCTGCAACCCTCCCCAACCCAATGACCTCCCTCAACCCTCCTCAACTCTCCCCACTCCTCAGACTTTTGCCTCCTCGACCCTGACGCCTCCTCAACCCTCCCCAACCCTCGCCTCCCCAACCCTCCCCAACCCTCCTCAACTCTCCCCAAGCCTCCTCAACCCTCCCCAAGCCTCCTCAACCCTCCCCAAGCCTCCCCAACCCTCCCCAAGCCTCAACCCTCCCCAACCCTCCCCACGCCTCCTCAACTCTCCCCCTCCCTCAACGCCTCCCCAACCCTCCCCACGCCTCCCCAACCCTCCCCACGCCTCCCCAACCCCTCCCCACGCCTCCTCAACCCTCCCCAAGCCTCCTCAACCCTCCCCAAGCCTCCTCAACCCTCCCCAACCCTCCTCAACCCTCCCCAACCCTCCCCAAGCCTCAATCTATATGGCACAGCTGGTAATTTTTTTGTAATCCTTAAATTAAACTGGTATGGTTTTTATTTATCACAATTTTCTTTAGCCGATTTTGGTCTTTAATTCACATACAAGCTCCTTACTTACTCCCCCTTCCTCTTGCATTTTTGTGGTAATTCTACAATTTGTTTTTAGTATATAATTTTGGGTAGAGCAGACATTTCCGTATGTTTTTGTTAGCTGCATGTGTGACTTAACTCCACCAGTCCTATTTATGATATTATTTACAAATATTATACAACACGGTAATGGAAGAGTTAATATTTTTTCGTAATCCAATAAGTAATATAGTACATAATCTGGTTTTAATCCAGAGGTTAGCAAAAGTATCTAGATCCTCTGAGGCTCTGGAGGGATTCAGATTGTGGATTTAAAAGAAAACATGAATCATCAGTGTACAGTGACACCTTAGTGATGATGATGATGATGATGAATGATACCTTAGTGATGATGATGAATGACACCTTAGTGATGATGATGATGAATGACACCTTAGTGATGATGATGATGATGAATGACACCTTAGTGATGATGATGATGATGATGATGATGATGAATGATACCTTAGTGATGAGGATGATGATGAATGACACCTTAGTGATGATGATGATGATGATGAATGACACCTTAGTGATGATGATGATGATGATGATGAATGACACCTTAGTAATGATGATGATGATGATGAATGACACCTTATGATGATGATGATGATGAATGACACCTTTGTGATGATGATGATGAATGACATGATGATGATGATGATATGATGATGAATGACACCTAGTGATGAGTGATGATGAATGACACCTTAGTGATGATGATGAATGACACCTTAGTGATGTGATGATGAATGACACCTTATGATGATGATGAATGACACCTTAGTGATGTGATGATGATGAATGACACCTTAGTGATGATGATGATGATGAATGACACCTTAGTGATGATGATGATGATGAATGACACCTTAGTGATGATGTGATGATGAATGACACCTTATGTGATGATGATGAATGACACCTTTGATGATGATGAATGACACCTGATAGTGATGATGATGATGAATGACACCTTAGTGAGTGATGATGAATGACACCTTTGATGATGATGAATGACACCTTAGTGATGATGATGATGAATGACACCTTAGTTGATGATGATGATGAATGACACCTTAGTGATGATGATGATGATGATGAATGACACCTTAGTGATGATGATGATGATGAATGACACCTTAGTGATGATGATGATGAATGACACCTTTGATGATGATGATGATGATGAATGACACCTTAGTGATGATGATGATGAATGACACCTTAGTGATGATGATGATGAATGACACCTTAGTGAGTGATGATGAATGACACCTTAGTGATGATGATGATGAATGACACCTTAGTGATGATGATGATGAATGATACCTTAGTGATGAGGATGATGATGAATGACACCTTAGTGATGATGATGATGATGATGAATGACACCTTAGTGATGATGATGAATGACACCTTTGTGATGATGATGATGAATGACACCTTAGTAATGATGAATGACACCTTAGTGATGATGAATGACACCTTAGTGATGATGAATGACACCTTAGTGTGATGATGATGAATGACACCTTAGTGATGATGAATGACACCTTAGTGATGATGAATGACACCTTTGTGATGATGAATGACACCTTAGTGATGATGATGATGAATGACACCTTAGTGATGATGAATGACACCTTTGTGATGATGAATGACACCTTAGTGATGATGATGATGAATGACACCTTAGTGATGATGATGATGAATGACACCTTAGTGATGATGAATGACACCTTAGTGATGATGATGATGAATGACACCTTAGTGATGATGATGATGAATGACACCTTAGTGATGATGATGATGAATGACACCTTAGTGATGATGATGATGATGAATGACACCTTAGTGATGATGAATGACACCTTAGTGATGATGATGATGAATGACACCTTAGTGATGATTGATGTGATGACACCTTAGTGATGATGATGATGAATGACCCCTTAGTGATGATGAATGACACCTTAGTGATGATGAATGACACCTTAGTGATGATGATGAATGACACCTTAGTGATGATGATGAATGACACCTTAGTGATGATGAATGACACCTTAGTGATGATGATGATGATGACACCTTAGTGATGAATGACACCTTAGTGATGATGATGACACCTTTGTGATGATGAATGACACCTTAGTGATGATGATGATGAATGACACCTTAGTGATGATGATGATGATGAATGACACCTTATGTGATGACCTTAGTGATGATGATGATGATGATGATGATGATGAATGACACCTTAGTGATGATGATGAATGACACCTTAGTGATGATGATGAATGACACCTTAGTGATGATGATGATGAATGACACCTTAGTGATGATGATGATGAATGACACCTTAGTGATGATGATGAATGACACCTTAGTGATGATGATGATGAATGACACCTTAGTGATGATGATGATGATGAATGACACCTTAGTGATGATGATGAATGACACCTTAGTGATGATGATGATGACACCTTATGTGATGATGATGAATGACACCTTAGTGATGATGATGATGAATGACACCTTAGTGATGATGATGATGAATGACACCTTAGTGATGATGAATGACACCTTAGTGATGATGATGAATGACACCTTAGTGATGATGATGAATGACACCTTAGTGATGATGATGAATGACACCTTAGTGATGATGATGATGAATGACACCTTAGTGATGATGATGATGATGATGAATTAGGATGATGATGATGATGATGAATGACACCTTAGTGATGATGATGATGAATGACACCTTAGTGATGATGATGATGAATGACACCTGAATGACACCTTAGTGTGATGATGATGATGAATGACACCTTAGTGATGATGATGATGATGAATGACACCTTAGTGATGATGATGATGAATGACACCTTAGTGATGATGATGATGAATGACACCTTAGTGATGATGATGATGATGAATGACTTAGTGATGATGATGATGAATGACACCTTAGTGATGATGATGATGATGAATGACACCTTGAGTGATGATGATGATGAATGACACCTTATGATGATGATGATGATGAATGACACCTTAGTGATGATGATGATGAATGACACCTTAGTGATGATGAATGACACCTTAGTGATGATGATGATGATGATGAATGACACCTTAGTGATGATGATGATGAATGACACCTTAGTGATGATGATGATGATGATGAATGACACCTTAGTGATGATGATGATGATGAATGACACCTTAGTGATGATGATGATGAATGACACCTTAGTGATGATGATGATGAATGACACCTTAGTGATGATGATGATGATGATGAATGACACCTTAGTGATGATGATGATGAATGACACCTTAGTGATGATGAATGACACCTTAGTGATGATGATGAATGACACCTTAGTGATGATGATGATGATGATGAATGACGCCTTAGTGATGATGATGATGAATGACACCTTAGTGATGATGATGATGATGATGAATGACACCTTAGTGATGATGATGATGATGATGAATGACTTAGTGATGAGGATGATGATGAATGACCTTAGTGATGATGATGATGATGATGATGATGATGATGATGATGATGAATGATGATGACACCTTAGATGATGATGATGATGAATGACACCTTAGTGATGATGATGATGAATGATGATGATGATGATGAATGACACCTTAGTGATGATGATGATGATGATGATGAATGACACTTAGTGATGATGATGATGAATGACACCTTAGTGATGATGATGATGAATGACACCTTAGTGATGATGATGATGATGATGAATGACACACCTTGAGTGATGATGATGATGAATGACACCTTAGTGATGATGATGAAACACCTTAGTGATGATGATGATGAATGACACCATGACACCTTTCTTAGTGATGATGATGATGTGTTGACACCTTAGTGATGATTGATGAATGACACCCACTACTTAGTGATGATGATTATCTGACACCAGTGACACCTTGATGATGATGATGATGATTCATAGTGATGATGATGATGAATGACACCTTAGTGATGATGATGATGATGAATGACACCCACTGACACCTTAGTGATGATGATGATGAATCTCCAGTCTTGACACCTTAGTGATGATGATGATGTGACACCTTAGTGATGATGTGATTCCAATACCTTATGATGATATCCCCATGATGTCTGAATGACACCTTAGTGATGAGTGATTGATTCCCACACCTTAGTGATGATGATGATGATGAATGACACCTTAGTGATGATGATGAGTGACACCTTAGTGATAGTGTTCTTAGTGATGATGATGATGAATGACACCTTATTGATGATTGACACCTTAGTGATGATGATGATGAATGACACCTTAGTGATGATGATGATGAATGACACCTTAGTGATTATGATGATGAATGACACCTTAGTGATGATGATGATGAATCCATGATGAATGACACCTTCAGTGATGATGTGAATTCTATGATGATGAATTGACACCTTAGTGATGATGATGATGAATGACACCTACTTAGTGATGATGATGATGAATGACACCTTGACACCTTAGTGATGATGTGTTGACACCTTAGTGATGATTGATGATGAATCCAATGACACCTTAGTTATGATGATGAATCTTAGTGATGATGATGAATCTTCTTAGTGATAGTGATGAATGACACCTGATGATGTTGAATCCACCTGACACCTTAGTGATGATGATGATGATGATGAATCCCCAGAGTCTTGATGATGAATGACACCTTATTGTTTCCACTGACTTAGTGATGATGATGAATGACACCTTAGTGATGATGATGATGAGTCTTCTTAGTGATGATGTTCTGATGATGATGAATGACACCTTACTTATGATGATATCTGAGTCTGATGATGTGTTCTATGTTTCCACCTTATATTATCTCCAGAGTCTTCATAGTGATTGATACTTATATTATCTCCGTGATGATGAGTCTTCTTAGTGTTCTATTGTTTGACACCTTAGTATGATTATATTATCTCCAGTCTTCATAGTGTTCTATTGTTTCCACTACTTATATTATCTCCAGAGTCTTCAGTGTTCTATTGTTCCACTACTTATATTATCTCCAGAGTCTTCATAGTGTTCTATTGACACCTTAGTGATGATGATTTCCACTACTTATATTATCCCCTGAGTCTCCATAGTGTTCTATTGTTTCCACTACTTATATTATCTTCGTTGGACTAGTAACCGTGAAGGTTGACACCTTAGTGATGATGTTCAAACCCTTAGTGATGATGAGATGAATGACAAGGTACAAATCTAGTCGTTCTGCCCCTGAACAGGCAGTTAACCCACTGTTCCCAGGCCGTCATTGAAAATAAGAATATGTTCTTAACTGACTTGCCTGGTTAAATAAAGGTCAAATAAATTTTAAAAAATAACAACGTATCATCCATGTAAAACACCTGTCTGATTAGGATGAATAATATCTGACAAAACCTTTTTTTTTTAATACTCTCTCTACAGATGTCAACATCCTGAGGTTTTTCTTCAACCTTGGTGTGAAGGTAATGACCATACTACATTGCCTAGCAGCTCTGAACAAGTGTCTGTAAATACGCTACTAACCAACACACTTGCACTATTTTCCTCCCTCCCTCCCTGCCTGCCCCTCCCTCCCTGCCTGCCCCTCCCTCCCTGCCCCTCCCTGCCTCCCTGCCTCCCTGCCCCTCCCTGCCTGCCCCCCTGCCCCTCCCTGCCTCCCTGCCCCTCCCTGAATGACCCTCCCTGCCCCCCCTCCCCTCCCTGCCCCTCCCTCCCTTCCCCCTCCAGGCGTTCACCAACCCCATGTGGCCCCCCCACTCTTACATCCTCCCTCTTCACCAGGCCTACAGCATGCAGCCCAAACTACCCTCAGTCTCCCTCCCCTCTTCCCACTGGTACCCCTCCCACCCCTCCACCGTGCCCCAGGAGGGGTACGGACACCCCCACCCTCAGTACCCCTCCCCCTCGGGTTTGGGGGGCCTCCATCTGCATGACAGCCTCCAGAGATCAACCCCCCAATCGGCTGCAGAACCTCCCCAGCATATGGAGTTCAGATACGGGCAGGATGGTCGCTCCGCCCTGGGGTACCCTTCCAACCGCCACCTTCACCCTGCCTCAACCCAGCCCGTGCCGTTCCAGCAACGTCTGGCTGGCTCTCTACCCTGGTGTAGCAACGTTACCCCGCGACCGAACGCCTACGCTGGGGTATGCTCTGTACCCACACCCCTGACACAATACTCTCCACAAGCACCCCAACCTGCACCTCCCAACCAGTACCCGACTGCACCTCCCAACCAGTACCCGACTGCACCTCCCAACCAGTACCCGACTGCACCCCAATCCTCTACCCACACCTCTCAAGCTCAGCCCTACACTCCAGCTCCAGCCGCCTCCCCTCCCTCCGTACCCCAGTACCAATCAGCATCTCTGGGGTACCCTCCCCCGAGGCTGCCCAGTGGGAACCAGACCCAAGGACCGCTGGATCCTTGCCCCGCCAGCGGTGCCTCTTCCCTGGGTATGAGGTCCAGCCACAGCCCCCTGGAGAACCATAATGCTTATACTACCTCTGTTGTCAATATTACTACTGATGCTGCTGCTACAACCTTGTCTAGTACTACTGCTTCCAACACAGAGAGAGGTGAGTGCTGACCTCTCTACATTTTATGTGATCGATTATTTTGTTTGATAAAGTTGGAAACGAAAAAACACTCTTTTTACTTGTTTACACAAAGATTTAGAGGTTGAACACATTCTCTCACTTTACTAACAGAGAGGATTTAGAGGTTGAACACATTCTCTCACTTTACTAACAGAGAGGATTTAGAGATGAACCAGACCCAAGGATTCTGCCCTCACTTTACTAACAGAGAGGATTTAGAGGTTGAACACATTCTCTCACTCTTTACTAACTACTGAGAGGATTTAGTACTACTGCTTCCAACACATTCTCTCACTTTTTATGTGAGATTATTTTGTTTTAAAGTTGAACACATTCTTTCACTTTACTAACAGAGGATTTAGAGATGAACACATTCTCTCACTTTACTAACAGAGAGGATTTAGAGATGAACACATTCTCTCACTTTACTAACAGAGAGGATTTAGAGATGAACACATTCTCTCACTTTACTAACAGAGAGGATTTAGAGGTTGAACACATTCTCTCACTTTACTAACAGAGAGGATTTAGAGATGAACACATTCTCTCACTTTACTAACAGAGAGGATTTAGAGATGAATACATTCTCTCACTTTACTAACAGAGGATTTAGAGATGAACACATTCTCTCACTTTACTAACAGAGAGGATTTAGAGATGAACACATTCTCTCACTTTACTAACAGAGAGGATTTAGAGGTTGAACACATTCTCTCACTTTACTAACAGAGAGGATTTAGAGATGAACACATTCTCTCACTTTACTAACAGAGAGGATTTAGAGATGAACACATTCTCTCACTTTACTAACTGAGAGGATTTAGAGGTTGAACACATTCTCTCACTTTACTAACAGAGAGGATTTAGAGGTTGAACACATTCTCTCACTTTACTAACAGAGAGGATTTAGAGATGAACACATTCTCTCACTTTACTAACAGAGAGGATTTAGAGGTTGAACACATTCTCTCACTTTACTAACAGAGAGGATTTAGAGGTTGAACACATTCTCTCACTTTACTAACAGAGAGGATTTAGAGGTTGAACACATTCTCTCACTTTACTAACAGAGAGGATTTAGAGGTTGAACACATTCTCTCACTTTACTAACAGAGAGGATTTAGAGATGAACACATTCTCTCACTTTACTAACAGAGAGGATTTAGAGATGAACACATTCTCTCACTTTACTAACTGAGAGGATTTAGAGGTTGAACACATTCTCTCACTTTACTAACAGAGAGGATTTAGAGATGAACACATTCTCTCACTTTACTAACAGAGAGGATTTAGAGATGAACACATTCTCTCACTTTACTAACAGAGAGGATTTAGAGATGAACACATTCTCTCACTTTACTAACAGAGAGGATTTAGAGGTTGAACACATTCTCTCACTTTACTAACAGAGAGGATTTAGAGATGAACACATTCTCTCACTTTACTAACAGAGAGGATTTAGAGATGAGCACATTCACTCACTTTACTAACAGAGAGGATTTAGAGATGAACACATTCTCTCACTTTACTAACAGAGAGGATTTAGAGATGAACACATTCTCTCACTTTACTAACAGAGAGGATTTAGAGATGAACACATTCTCTCACTTTACTAACAGAGAGGATTTAGAGATGAATACATTCTCTCACTTTACTAACAGAGGATTTAGAGATGAACACATTCTCTCACTTTACTAACAGAGAGGATTTAGAGATGAACACATTCTCTCACTTTACTAACAGAGAGGATTTAGAGGTTGAACACATTCTCTCACTTTACTAACAGAGAGGATTTAGAGATGAACACATTCTCTCACTTTACTAACAGAGAGGATTTAGAGATGAACACATTCTCTCACTTTACTAACAGAGAGGATTTAGAGGTTGAACACATTCTCTCACTTTACTAACAGAGAGGATTTAGAGATGAACACATTCTCTCACTTTACTAACAGAGAGGATTTAGAGATGAATACATTCTCTCACTTTACTAACAGAGGATTTAGAGATGAACACATTCTCTCACTTTACTAACAGAGAGGATTTAGAGATGAACACATTCTCTCACTTTACTAACAGAGAGGATTTAGAGATGAATACATTCTCTCACTTTACTAACAGAGAGGATTTAGAGGTTGAACACATTCTCTCACTTTACTAACAGAGAGGATTTGGAGCTAATTTAATTTCTCTAGTAGGAACCTTTAAGTTGTTTATGGTAATCAACGATATAAGTGGACGGTTTGGTCAGTCTCTAATGTTCGGGTTATTGTCTCAGCTTTACAGACTGTTCTTGCAGGCTTTGCAGACAGAGGACAGGGAGACATGAAGACGGCTAGCACTCTGCTAGTGAACCCTCCTCTTCCTCCTACTGAGCAGGTAAGTCTTGATGGAGCAGCAATGGCGTCCTGACAAAGTGGGCTACATCGCTTGCCAAAGTTATTGTTTAAAAAAAAAAAGGTGAATGTTCGAAGAGAATGTTAGCATTTTAGTTAACCCTTTACCCTTTTCCTAACTTTAACCAAATTCTCCTAACCTGCGGGGTTAGTTCTCCTAACCTGCTGGGTTAGTTCTCCTAACCTGCTGGGTTAGTTCTCCTAACCTGCTGGGTTAGTTCTCCTAACCTGCTGGGTTAGTTCTCCTAACCTGCTGGGTTAGTTCTCCTAACCTGCGGGGGTTAGTTCTCCTAACCTGCGGGGGTTAGTTCTCCTAACCTGCGGGGGTTAGTTCTCCACACCTGCGGGGTTAGTTCTCCTAACCTGCTGGGTTAGTTCTCCTAACCTGCTGGGTTAGTTCTCCTAACCTGCGGGGTTAGTTCTCCTAACCTGCGGGGTTAGTTCTCCACACCTGCGGGGTTAGTTCTCCTAACCTGCGGGGTTAGTTCTCCTAACCTGCGGGGTTAGTTCTCCTAACCTGCTGGGTTAGTTCTCCTAACCTGCTGGGTTAGTTCTCCTAACCTGCTGGGTTAGTTCTCCTAACCTGCTGGGTTAGTTCTCCTAACCTGCTGGGTTAGTTCTCCTAACCTGCGGGGGTTAGTTCTCCTAACCTGCGGGGGTTAGTTCTCCTAACCTGCGGGGGTTAGTTCTCCTAACCTGCGGGGTTAGTTCTCCTAACCTGCGGGGTTAGTTCTCCTAACCTGCGGGGTTAGTTCTCCTCACCTGCGGGGTTAGTTCTCCACACCTGCGGGGTTAGTTCTCCACACCTGCGGGGTTAGTTCTCCTAACCTGCGGGGTTAGTTCTCCTAACCTGCGGGGTTAGTTCTCCACACCTGCGGGGTTAGTTCTCCACACCTGCGGGGTTAGTTCTCCTAACCTGCGGGGTTAGTTCTCCTAACCTGCGGGGTTAGTTCTCCTAACCTGCGGTGGTTAGTTCTCCTAACCTGCGGGGTTAGTTCTCCACACCTGCGGGGTTAGTTCTCCTAACCTGCGGGGTTAGTTCTCCTAACCTGCGGTGGTTAGTTCTCCTAACCTGCGGGGTTAGTTCTCCTAACCTGCGGGGTTAGTTCTCCTAACCTGCGGGGTTAGTTCTCCTAACCTGCGGGGTTAGTTCTCCACACCTGCGGGGTTAGTTCTCCACACCTGCGGGGTTAGTTCTCCACACCTGCGGGGTTAGTTCTCCTAACCTGCGGGGTTAGTTCTCCTAACCTGCGGGGTTAGTTCTCCACACCTGCGGGGTTAGTTCTCCACACCTGCGGGGTTAGTTCTCTAACCTGCGGGGTTAGTTCTCCTAACCTGCGGGGTTAGTTCTCCTAACCTGCGGGGTTAGTTCTCCTAACCTGCGGGGTTAGTTCTCCACACCTGCGGGGTTAGTTCTCCAACCTGCGGGGTTAGTTCTCCTAACCTGCGGGGTTAGTTCTCCTAACCTGCGGGGTTAGTTCTCCTAACCTGCGGGGTTAGTTCTCCAACCTGCGGGGTTAGTTCTCCAACCTGCGGGGTTAGTTCTCCTAACCTGCGGGGTTAGTTCTCCTAACCTGCGGGGGTTAGTTCTCCTAACCTGCGGGGGTTAGTTCTCCTAACCTGCGGGGGTTAGTTCTCCTAACCTGCGGGGTTAGTTCTCCTAACCTGCGGGGGTTAGTTCTCCTAACCTGCGGGGTTAGTTCTCCTAACCTGCGGGGTTAGTTCTCCTAACCTGCGGGGGTTAGTTCTCCTAACCTGCGGGGTTAGTTCTCCTAACCTGCGGGGTTAGTTCTCCTAACCTGCGGGGTTAGTTCTCCTAACCTGCGGGGTTAGTTCTCCTAACCTGCGGGGTTAGTTCTCCTAACCTGCGGGGTTAGTTCTCCTAACCTGCGGGGTTAGTTCTCCTAACCTGCGGGGTTAGTTCTCCTAACCTGCGGGGTTAGTTCTCCTAACCTGCGGGGTTAGTTCTCCACACCTGCTGGGTTAGTTCTCCACACCTGCTGGGTTAGTTCTCCACACCTGCGGGGTTAGTTCTCCTAACCTGCGGGGTTAGTTCTCTAACCTGCGGGGGTTAGTTCTCCTAACCTGCGGGGTTAGTTCTCCTAACCTGCGGGGTTAGTTCTCTAACCTGCGGGGTTAGTTCTCCTAACCTGCGGGGGTTAGTTCTCCTAACCTGCGGGGGTTAGTTCTCCTAACCTGCGGGGTTAGTTCTCCAAACCTGCGGGGTTAGTTCTCCAAACCTGCGGGTGTTAGTTCTCCTAACCTGCGGGTGTTAGTTCTCCTAACCTGCGGGGGTTAGTTCTCCACACCTGCGGGGGTTAGTTCTCCACACCTGCGGGGGTTAGTTCTCCTAACCTGCTGGGTTAGTTCTCCTAACCTGCTGGGTTAGTTCTCCTAACCTGCTGGGTTAGTTCTCCTAACCTGCGGTGGTTAGTTCTCCTAACCTGCGGGGTTAGTTCTCCTAACCTGCGGGGTTAGTTCTCCTAACCTGCTGCTTAAAGTCACTTTTCACTGTAGCTGTATACCATCTCGTCAACCACAGTAATGTTATTTTTCTTCCTGGGGTAAATGCAGATGGACCCCAGGCTTCAGTACCTTTTAATAATATAATACCAATCAGGAAGTGAGACCAACTCCAGGCTTCTGGACCTTTTAATAATATAATACCAATCAGGAAGTGAGACCAACTCCAGGCTTCAGTACCTTTTAATAATATAATACCAATCAGGAAGTGAGACCAACCCCAGGCTTCAGTACCTTTTAATAATATAATACCAATCAGGAAGTGAGACCAACTCCAGGCTTCAGTACCTTTTAATAATATAATACCAATCAGGAAGTGAGACCAACCCCAGGCTTCTGGACCTTTTTAATAATATAATACCAATCAGGAAGTGAGACCAACCCCAGGCTTCTGGACCTTTTTAATAATATAATACCAACCAGGAAGTGAGACCAACCCCAGGCTTCTGGACCTTTTTAATAATATAATACCAATCAGGAAGTGAGACCAACCCCAGGCTTCAGTACCTTTTAATAATATAATACCAATCAGGAAGTGAGACCAACCCCAGGCTTCTGGACCTTTTAATAATATAATACCAATCAGGAAGTGAGACCAACCCCAGGCTTCTGGACCTTTTAATAATATAATACCAATCAGGAAGTGAGACCAACCCCAGGCTTCTATCACCCGGGCCAGCCTCTAAATATCACCCGGGCCAGCCGCTAAATATCACCCGGGCCAGCCTCTAAATATCACCCGGGCCAGCCGCTAAATATCACCCGGGCCAGCCGCTAAATATCACCCGGGCCAGCCTCTAAATATCACCCGGGCCAGCCTCTAAATATCACCCGGGCCAGCCTCTAAATATCACCCGGGCCAGCCGCTAAATATCACCCGGGCCAGCCTCTAAATATCACCCGGGCCAGCCTCTAAATATCACCCGGGCCAGCCGCTAAATATCACCTGGGCCAGCCCCTAATATCACCTGGGCCAGCCCCTAAATATCACCTGGGCTAAATATCACCTGGGCCAGCCGTTAAATATCACCTGGGCCAGCCTCTAAATATCACCTGGGCCAGCCGATAAATATCACATGGGCTAAATATCACCTAGGCCATCCTCTAAATATCACCTGGGCCAGCCGCTAAATATCACATGGGCCAGCCCCTAAATATCACCTGGGCTAAATATCACCTGGGCCAGCTGTTAAATATCACCCGGGCCAGCCGCTAAATATCACCCGGGCCAGCCCCTAAATATCACCCGGGCCAGCCTCTAAATATCACCCGGGCCAGCCGCTAAATATCACCTAGGCCCTCCTCTAAATATCACCTGGGCCAGCCGCTAAATATCACCTGTTACACTTCGACAAGAGACACGGAGGAAACACCGTGCACCTGGCAACCTTGGTTAGTGCAACTGGCAACCTTGGTTAGTGCAACTGGCAACCTTGGTTAGTGCGCACTGCGTCCGGCCTGCCACAGGAGTCACCTGGCAACCTTGGTTAGTGCACACTGCGCCCGGCCTGCCACAGGAGTCGCTGGGGCGCGATTAACAAGGACATCCCTACCGGCCAAACCCTCCCTAACCCGGACGATTGAACCTCCCGGTCGCGACCGTTTACGCCAGAGCCTGGGCGCGAACCCAGAGTCTCTGGTGGCAGAGTCTCTTAACCACTGCGCCATCCGGGAGGCTGATAACATCTTTTCACAGTGTCATAATCTGGACTCTGGTCGAGAGGGAAAGCGACGGTACATTTTCTGAGCGTTTCTCACCAGAACACTTTGGAAGAGCAGTGGCCAAATGTCTGGCGGCCATTTTAGGGAATCCTGCTCAAACAGACATGAATCCACTTCCATTGAATGGCGGTACAAGTTGGCTGTTTCCCTTACTATGTTGAGGGTGCAGGATCTTGTTCTCCATGATTTATGGTTGTCTCTCTGATCACCAATTCTGAAACTCTGCTGTGTTCAAAATACACTTTTAGGTAAACGTCCATTATTTTGTTAGCCTGTGTGTTTATGCAACTTTTGAAATGATTCCACCAATCCTCAAGGTGGATGTCAGTGACACTCTACCCAAATGTGTATTTTGATCGACGTACATTTTCGTCATGGGATTTTGTTGTTCATTGATTTCATCTGTGTATAGTGTTTCTGGTTTTTGTACTGTTGCTAATCTCTCTATCTATCTCTCTTACCTCTCTCAGGTCACATGGGTCCCCGAGGGTCACCTGATAACAACAGTAAGTGCCCAGACCATGTTCAAGGATGTATCCGTCGGCATGGCGATGCAGGGTGCGGGCGACGCCCCAATGACCCAGAGTGGGTCGGAGTTTAACATGAAAACGACCAATGAGACGACGACGGGAGGGAGCTGGGGCGAGACTTCATATTTAGTGCCCCAGGCCCCAAGCGGCGTAACATCATTGGACCGAGACTGGGAGGGAGGGGAGTGGCTAGACCCTAATGACCACACCCTCAGAAACGGAAAGAAGTTCTACAGTCGCTCCTTCAGAGGTGGAGGAGGGAGGGGAGGACACGAGGAGGGAGGAGGAGCCAGAGGGTATAGAGAGAACCGTTGGAGGGGTGAGAGACGGGGGGTAGGAGGTTACCGAGGAGTGGGGAGGAGAGATAACAGGGAAGGTTTCCGGGAACAAGACCGAGGGGACAGGAAGCAGGAAGGAAGAGTGGGCGACGCCACCTCTAAAGGACAAAATGTGAGGGGTCGGGGGAGGAGCTACCACTACAATCAACAGCAATCCAATGTCAGAGAGGCAGGCGACTCTAGTGGGATGAGAAACCCCCCATATACAGATTTGTGAGATTTGATTGGCTGATATGGCTTTTTTTGTTTATATTTTTGTTTTTTTCTGATTTGGTATTTTAATAGTCTGGTTTGTGGGATTATATAGCTGTCGTTGGACTAGTCTTTTTAAAAAAGAAAAAAAAAATCTGTCAAGTGTCTTTCTCCATGTTATTGTTGCTTTCTGGACTCGGGCTGTATCCCACATATAGTGCACTACCCCCCCATAGGGCCCTGGTCAAAAGTAGTGCACTACATAGGGATTAGGGTGTCATTTGGGATACAGACTATCTCCTCTGAAAGATGTTAATCCTGCACAGGGTAGTTAATGTTATTCCAGGTAGATGTTTGAATTTTCATTTAATAAAAGGTTGCTGTATTAGATATTGCCTTTTTTGTCTGTTTCAGAAACATTTATTTCTGACGCGTCATGGGATTATGTGTATATATACACTACCGTTCAAAAGTTTTTAAATGTACTTAACAAAAATATATATATACATGTATGTACATGTATGTAATCGAACCCACAAATGCTGATGCTCCAGATACTCAAACTAGTCTAAAGAAGGCCAGTTTAATTGCTTCTTTAATCAGAACAACAGTTTTCAGCTGTGCTAACATAATTGCATAATTGCAAAAGGGTTTTCTAATGATCAATTAGCCTTTTAAAATGATAAACTTGGATTAGCTAACACAACGTGCCATTGGAACACAGGAGTGATGGTTGCTGATAATGGGCCTCTGTGCACCTATGTAGATATTCTATAATACATATATACATCTATATACAGTTGAAGTTGGAAGTTTGCTTAGGTTGGAGTCCTTTTAACTTATTTTTCAACCACTCAAACTATAGTTTTGGCAAGTCGGTTAGGACATCTACTTTGTGCATTACACAAGGAATTTTTTCCAACAATTGTTTACAGACAGATTATTTCACTTATAATTCACTGTATCACAATTCCAGTGGGTCCGAAGTTTACATACACTAAGTTGACTGTGCCTTTTAAACAGCTTGGAAAATTCCAGAAAATGATACCATGGCTTTAGAAGCTTCTGATAGGCTAATTGACATAATTTGAGTCAACTGAAGTTGTACCTGTGGATGTATTTCAAGGCCCACCTTCAAACGCAATGCCTCTAGTTGACATCATGGGGAAATCAAAAAGAAATCAGCCGAGACCTCCACAAGTCTGGTACGTCCTTGGGAGCAATTTCCAAATGCCTGAAGGTTCATCTGTACAAATTATAGTACGCAAGTATAATCACCATGGGACCACGCAGCCATCATACCAGTCAGAAAGGAGACTCGTTCTGTCTCCTAGAGATGAACGTACTTTGGTGCAAAAAGTGCAAATCAATCCCAGAACAACAGCAAAGAACCTTGTCAAGATGCTGGAGGAAACGGGTACAAAAGTATCTATATCCACAGTAAAACGAGTCCTATATCGACAACCTGAAAGGCCGCTCAGCAAGGAAGAAGCTACTGCTCCAAAACCGCCATTAAAAAGCCAGACAACGGTTTGCAACTGCACATGGGGACAAAGATGGTACTTTTTGGAGAAATGTGCTCTGGTTTGATAAAACAAAAATAGAAATGTTTGGCCATAATGACCATCGTTATGTTTGGAGGAAAAAGGGAGAGGCTTGCAAGCTGAAGAACACCATCCCAACCGTGAAGCACGGGGGTGGCAGCATCATGTTGTGGCTGTGCTTTGCTGCATGAGGGACTGGTGTACTTCACAAAATAGATGGAATCATGAGGAAGGGGAAATAATGTGGATCTATTGAAGCAACATCTCAAGACATCAATCAGGAAGTTAAAGCTTGGTCGCAAATGGGTCTTCCAGATGGACAATGACCCCAAGCATACTTCCAAAGTTGTGGCAAAATGGCTTAAGGACAACAAAGTCAAGGTATTGTAGTGGCCATCACAAAGCCCTGACCTCAATCTTATAGAACATTTGTGGCAGAACTTAAAACGCGTGTGTGAGCATAGAGGCTTACAAACCTGACTCAGCTACACCAGCTCTGTCGGGAGGAATGGGCTAAAAAAAATCACCCAACTTCTTGTAAGTTTGTGGAAGGCTACCTGAAATGTTTGACCCAAGTTTAACAATTTAAAGGCAATGCTAACAAATACTAATTGAGTGTAAACTTCTGACCCACTGGGAATGTGATGTAAGAAATAAAAATAAAATAAAACCTGAAATAAATCCCTATTATTCTGACATTTCACATTCTTAAAATAAAATGGTGATCCTAACTGACCTATGACGGGGAATGTTTACTAGGATTAAATGTCAGGAATTGTGAACCTGAGATCAAATGTATGTAATCTTCCGACTTCAACTGTAGATATTCCCAGCTACAATGGTCATTTACAACATTAACAATGTGATTTTATTTTAATGGACAAAAAAATAGTTTATCTTTCAAAAACAAGGACATTTCTAAGTGACCCCACTTTTTGATCGGAAGTATAATATATGCCATTTAGCAGACGCTTTTATCCAAAGCGACTTACAGTCATGTGTGCATACATTCTACGTATACATATACACACACACACACACACACAGTGTATTTGGAAAGTATTCAGATCAGTTCTCCCGGTAACCATGGTTTCCCCACAGAGGAACTATGGAGCTTTTTCAGAGTGACCATCGGGTTGTTGAACCACTACCTAACCATGGCCCTTCACCCCCGATTGCTCAGTTTGGCTGGGCGGCCAGATCCAGGAAGTGTCTTGGTGGATTTGTACTACTTTAATTTAAGAATAATGGAGAAGCCCTTTTTATGCAAAGCAATGACGATGGCACATGTTTCCTTGCAGGTAACCATGGTTGACAGAGGAAGAACAATGATTCTAAGCACCACCCTCCTTTTGAAGCTTCCAGTCTGTTATTCGAACTCAATCAGCATGACAGAGTGATCTCCAGCCTTGTCCTCGTCAACACTCACACCTGTGTTAACTAGAGAATCACTGACCCTTTTGTGGCAGGGCTGAAATGCAGTGGAAATGTTTTGGGGGGATTCAGTTCATTTCCATGGCAAAGAGGGACTTTACAATTCATCTGATCACTCTTCATAACATTCTGGAGTATATGCAAATTGCCATTATACAAACTGAGGCAGCAGACTTTGTGAAAATGTATATTTGCGTCATTCTCAAAACTGTTAGCCACGACTGTACATATGAGATGAGTAATGCAAGATATGTAAACATTATTGAAGTGACTAGTTAACTATTTATTAGTGGCCAATGATTTCAAGTCTGTATGTAGGCAGCAGACTCTCTGTGCTAGTGAAGGCTGTTTAACAGTCTGATGGCCTTGGCACCTTACTGACCTCGCCTTCTGTATATATCAATGATGTTGCTCTTGCTGGGGATTCCTGATCCACCTCAGGTAGACACCATTCTATGGTGGTCATTGGACACTGTGTCCAACCTGATGATCTTCAATGCCATACAGCACTCCTTCCTGGCCTCCAACTGACTAAACGGAGTAAAACCAAATGCATGCTTTTCAACCGGCTGCCTGCACCCGCATGCCCGACTAGCATCACCACCCTGGATGGTTCCAGTCCTTAAATGTGGACATCTATGTACCTAGGTGACTGGCTAGACTGCAAACCTTCCAGACTCACATCAAACATCTCCAATCAAAAATCAAATCCAGAGTCGGCTTTCAGCAACAAACTTCCTTCACTCACGGCAAGTCTAGTAAAACTGGATCCTCGACTTGGCGATGTCATCTCAAAATGGTTACACTCTACTCAGCAAACTGGATGCAGATCACAGGCCACAGTTTTGGCACCTTATACCACCCACCACTGCGACTTGTATGCACAGGGACTGGCCCTCACTAATATTCGTCGCCAGACCCACTGGCTCAGGTCATCTACAAGTCCATGCTAGGTAAAGCTCCGCCTTATCTCAGTTCACTGGTCACGATGGCAACACCCATCCGTAGCACGCGCTCCAGCAGGTGTATCTCACTGATCATCCCTAAAGCCAACACCTCACCGCCTTTCGTTCCAGTACTCTGCTGCCTGTGACTGGGCTGTAATTCACCTCCTGTTGGAGACTTTTATCTCCCTCACCAACTTCAAAATCACCTTCCACAGCTAATTCACAGCTGTACATAGTCTATTGGTAAATAGCTCACCCCTACCCAGCCATACTGTTTTTATACTGTTTTATTTTGACTTTTCTGCTCTTTTCAACCAATATCTCTACCTGTACATGCCCATCTGATCATTTATCACCAGTGTTAATCGCTCTAATTCGCCTACCTCCTCATGCCTTTTGCAGCCCATTTTTTTTCTACTGTGTTATTGACTTGCTAAATTGTTTACTCCATGTGTAACTCTGTGTTGTCTGTTCACACTGCTATGCTTTCCAGGTCGCAGTTGCAAATGAGAACTTGTTCTCAACTAGCCTACCTGTTAAATAAAGGTGAAATAAAATAAAAATAAAATAAAAATGGAAAAAGGTAGTGGCTTTGGTGGTTGTTGTCCTTTGATCTTTATGTCCTTCCAAATGGTTCACCTGGAGGGCAAGTTTGCCCCCGGTGATGGTTGACCTCAATACCCTCTGGAAAAGTTACGGTTGTGGGCTGGCAGTCGTCAGGCTTTAACCTCGTTGTCATCTGTAAAAGGTTATCATTTCAAATTCCAAGCCTCCTGAGGTTGACAGAACCAACGCTGTCAACATTTACAACCAAAATGTTACTGTGACAATCAGTTTTGTGATGCTCAAGTTGAGCTCTGTACATCACTGACAAACTGAAATGGTAACATTTTGTTGTTGTTGTTTTGGTTCTGTACTCCAAGCGAAATGGTTAACCATAACGAGGTTAAAGTGAAATAAAGGTATTGTCAAATAAAAATTGGGTGAACAGACAGCGTACAGGTGAAGAAGGTGCAACAGCGCCAGTAATTTACAAGGTTCAATCCTCAGGAGGAATCTATGGGAGGTGAATTTGTGCTTGTACAACTAGGAGGTATATCTAAAAACCAGGAGGTAATCACAGGAGGTTTTACAGATGCTGGTATCTATGCTGTTTTTGTGTAGCATCCTGCCTTCTCTTCAGTCCCTGGTATCACCGCCTGGAATGTAACATGATATGACTTGCCCAGACTTGCCTTACAAGTCTGACCCATGTTATGAAGCGTGTCAGCTTGGGTTCCAGGCTAGCCTTGTCCCTATTACAGTAAGTTTTAGAGTGAAGACTGAATTTCCTTAGCAACATAGTCATGTTTCAAAAGCTGTTCTGTAGTTAAGTTGTGGTATTCTTTTATAAACAGGAAAATATAATTGTATTGTATATTGCAGACCAGTATGCCACATAGTCAGTGGACAGTTTATTAGGTACACCCATCTAGTACCGAATAGGACCCCCCTTTGCCTCCAGAACAGCCTGAATTATTTGGGGCATTCAACAAGGTGTCTGTAAACGTTCCACAGGGATGTTGGTCCATGCTGACGCGATGGCATCACGTAGTTGCTGCTGATTGGACACCGGTACGTTCCTGCTGCGAACAACCCCATTACATCATCATTACAAAGATCCCCTATTGCGTTCAGGTCTGGGGACTGCGCAGGCCACTCGAGCAAACCCGAACGAAATGAACCAGACTTTCACGGGTCATGCAGGCAGTAGACATGCGTTCAGTAGTCCCACTGAGCTGGGAAGTGGCACAAATCGAAAAGGGATATGGGGTGGAAAGTAGTTTGCTGGAGCCAGTAACCGAAAGGTTGCACAATCGAATCCCTGAGCTGACATGGTAAAAATCTGTCCTTCTACCCCTGAAGAATGCAGTTAACCCACTGTTCCCCGGTAGGCCATCCATTGTAAATAAGAATTTGTTCTTAACTGACTAGTTAAATAAATACAAAATAAAGTTCTAGCCTGTGTCTAAAACTTTTTCAATCAATTTATTTAAAAATAATAATTTATATATAAAATCTCTGAAAGTGTGACAGACAAAACATCAGAATTTTTAGTTTTTGTGTTCACACGTTCAAGGAGTTTGTAATGCGTTCAGTTTCCCCCTGCGGTTCATTTATGGCCTTTATCACACCTCATATGGGTACCACAGATGGACAATGTATGTAAGTAAGATGCACAACAGGACATTTGAGAAAACTGCCCTTATGCACAGGTCTAGGATCAGTGTCACCCCACGCCCATTCCTCACCAAAGGGGAGAATAACTGTCCTAAAATCAGTGTCTAGGTCTAACTTTACAACTTCATTTCTAGGGAGAGACAGAAAAAGAGAGTTACATAAATGCTCTTTCGTTCGATCTAGGAGAGAAGTAGGAAGGAAAAGATCGCGCGAGAAAGACATTGTTGTGCGACAGAAGTGTCTCCACTTCCTGTGTCGTCATCGACATGCGACCAAACCTGGAGCGAGAAGTGGGAGATTCGAAGTAGCAAAACAAGTAACAGTAATTTCATTAAACAAATGCCATCTACGATTAGTTAAAAACGAAAAAGGAAAACCACGACATCGGAGTAAGGTAATATAACTTACTGTGTATAAGAACGTTCTTGTTTCTGGCACAAATGGTTTTGCACGACTGTTATTAACATAGCTAGCTAGCTAACTCGACAGAGATGCGTGAAGGGTTATCGACGTGATACTTGTTATTGTCGTGTTGCTAACTCCCATGGTAATCGATACTGTATTTTGCGTGCGACAAGCGCACGTCACTTCAGGCTTGAATGAAAAAGCCCTCTGCTTTCCCCTTGTAGCCACAAGCCTTGGTAGTTCGCCGTGATAAAATAATGCTTAGTATTTCGCGTTGTGACCGCGGGAACATCGGTTTGAATCCAGGTCACTGCATTGCAATGTCAAACCATGAGGGCTATTTTTTAAATTGATAAGGTAGGTAATGATATCTCAGAACTGTAATTGTCACATGTTGTTTGGCGTGAGGGTTAGTATCTCATGATAAGCTGTAGACCACACTATATACCAAGAGTTCTCATCTATATTTTTTATAGCTGTCTATTTACCACCAGAGGCGACGTGCTCCCGGTGGAGGCGACGTGCTCCCGGTGGAGGCGGCGGATTCACAGAATGCAGCCAATGTCAAAGCGAAATAAATCATTTTCTACCTTCAGTCGTGCTTTTACTAAAACTCCAGATCTAACTGGTTGATCAATAAATCATGGGATTTATCTGTTGCTAGGTCTTAGCAGGTGATTTTTTATTTCTTATGATTATGCTAGCTATGGCTCCATACAGAATCTATCTTAAAAATAGTTTACAAAACCCTTTTTGTCACGGTAGGATGCTAAAGCACTGCCAAAAGTCTTGAGTGTGCAAAATCGACATGCTGCAAGATGGACAAATGTAATGATTGCTCGTAAATTTTTAAATTTACAAGTTTGTTTACAAATACAGATTATTCTTTTCAACACTCATCAGTTACACATTTTGCAAATTGTGTTTACAACTAGAAAAATATATTCTACCAACTCAAATCATTGACGATTTTACCTCCGTACCTCTGCTGTAGCTATGCGATCAAAGGCTACAGCATCATCTAGATCTGTGTGGTACATTTTGAATTCATGTACCTCTGCTGTAGACGACCTGTGTTTTTGTCTAACTCTTGAAAACTCTTGGCACCTATTCTGCCGTCTCCCTGTGTTTGTCAGACATTCTGCCGTCTCCCTGTGTTTGTCAGACATTCTGCCGTCTCCCTGTGTTTGTCAGACATTCTGCCGTCTCCCTGTGTTTGTCAGTCATTCTGCCGTCTCCCTGTGTTTGTCAGTCATTCTGCCGTCTCCCTGGTTATTAACATTTCAATCGTCGCTTGCGACACGGCTTTAAAAACATATGGCCCCTTTCATCAGCGAGAAAGAATACTTCAATAAAAAACATACTTACTGTTCCAGATCCATATGGCTGCCTCCATCCTACTAAACTACACTTACTGTTCAGATCCATACAGCTATGGCTGCCTCCATCCTACTAAACTACACTTACTGTTCTAGATCCATATGGCTGCCTCCATCCTACTAAACTACACTTACTGTTCAGATCCATATGGCTGCCTCCATCCTACTAAACTACACTTACTGTTCAGATCCATATGGCTGCCTCCATCCTACTAAACTACACTTACTGTTCTAGATCCATATGGCTGGCTCCATCCTACTAAACTACACTTACTGTTCTAGATCCATATGGCTGCCTCCATCCTACTAAACTACACTTACTGTTCCAGATCCATATGGCTGCCTCCATCCTACTAAACTACACTTACTGTTCTAGATCCATATGGCTGCCTCCATCCTACTAAACTACACTTACTGTTCAGATCCATACAGCTATGGCTGCCTCCATCCTACTAAACTACACTTACTGTTCTAGATCCATATGGCTGCCTCCATCCTACTAAACTACACTTACTGTTCAGATCCATACAGCTATGGCTGCCTCTATCCTACACTTACTGTTCCAGATCCATATGGCTGCCTCCATCCTACTAAACTACACTTACTGTTCTAGATCCATATGTCTGCCTCCATCCTACTAAACTACACTTACTGTTCAGATCCATACAGCTATGGCTGCCTCCATCCTACTAAACTACACTTACAGTCCAGATCCATACAGCTATGGCTGCCTCCATCCTACTAATCTACACTTACTGTTCCAGATCCATATGGCTGCCTCCATCCTACTAAACTACACTTACTGTTCCAGATCCATATGGCTGCCTCCATCCTACTAAACTATACTTACTGTCCAGATCCATACAGCTATGGCTGCCTCCATCCTACTAAACTACACTTACTGTTCCAGATCCATATGGCTGCCTCCATCCTACTAAACTACACTTACTGTCCAGATCCATACAGCTATGGCTGCCTCCATCCTACTAAACTACACTTACTGTTCTAGATCCATATGGCTGCCTCCATCCTACTAAACTACACTTACTGTTCAGATCCATACAGCTATGGCTGCCTCCATCCTACTAAACTACACTTACTGTTCCAGATCCATATGGCTGCCTCCATCCTACTAAACTACACTTACTGTTCCAGATCCATATGGCTGCCTCCATCCTACTAAACTATACTTACTGTCCAGATCCATACAGCTATGGCTGCCTCCATCCTACTAAACTACACTTACTGTTCCAGATCCATATGGCTGCCTCCATCCTACTAAACTACACTTACTGTCCAGATCCATACAGCTATGGCTGCCTCCATCCTACTAAACTACACTTAATGTTCCAGATCCATACAGCTGATAATAACTAATACAAGATACGTATACCTACATAATAAGTGTGGGGCTGCAACCTCTGATGTAATTCATTCTATTTTCAATGGTTTTTGTTCCTTCCTGTGTGTGTGTGTGTGTGTGTGTGTGTGTGTAGCATGGCGACCCCCAGTAAGACCCCGCCAGGTTCTGACCCCAAGCAGCTGGAGAGAACCGGGACGGTCCGGGAGATCGGCTCTCAGGCGGTGTGGTCTCTGTCTTCCTGTAAACCAGGTGAGTTCAGTTGGGTTCTATTCATTAGTGCACACTGTAGCAAAAATGTTTTGTAAAGGTAATGAAAACTAGTTATTGGACCATTCAGGACAGTCCCTCCCGGGTTTCAGTTTGTTTGTTGTCTGATGAACTCAACCCTTGTGTTTTCCTCCGTCTCTGATGAACTCATCCCTGGTGTTCTTTCTCTGCTCCTCTAGTCAGCTGACTGGTGAACTCGTACACTGACTCTGCCCCCCTCCCTCTAGGTTTTGGTGTGGACCAGCTGAGAGATGATAACTTGGAGACATACTGGCAGTCTGATGGATCCCAGCCACACCTAGTCAACATCCAGTTTAGGTACAGTCTGTATCCCTTTCTCCCTGCCTACCTGCCTTTCTCCCTGCCTACCTGCCTTTCTCTCTGCCTGACTTTCTACCTGACCTACCTGCCTTTCTCCCTGCCTGCCTGACTTTCTCCCTGCCTGCCTGACTTTCTCCCTGCCTGCCTGACTTTCTCCCTGCCTGCCTGACTTTCTCCCTGCCTGCCTGACTTTCTCCCTGCCTGCCTGACTTTCTCCCTGCCTGCCTGACTTTCTCCCTGCCTGCCTGACTTTCTCCCTGCCTGCCTGACTTTCTCCCTGCCTGCCTGACTTTCTACCTGACCTACCTGACTTTCTCCCTGCCTGCCTGACTTTCTCCCTGCCTGCCTGCCTTTCTCCCTGCCTGCCTGCCTTTCTCCCTGCCTGCCTGACTTTCTCCCTGCCTGCCTGACTTTCCTGCCTGCCTGACTTTCTTCCCTGCCTGACTTTCTCCCTGCCTGCCTGACTTTCTCCCTGCCTGCCTGACTTTCTCCCTGCCTACTACCTGACTTTCTCCCTGCCTACCTGACTTTCTCCCCCTGCTGACTTTCTCCCTGCCTGCCTACCTGCTGACTTTCTCCCTGCCTGCCTGACTTTCTCCCTGCCTTTGTCTCTGCCCTGCCTTTGTCTCTGCCTGCCTGACTTTCTCCCTGCCTGCCTGCCTGCCTGCCTGACTTTCCCTCTTTCTCCTGCCTGCCTGACTTTCTCCCTGCCTGCCTGACTTTCTCCCTGCCTTTCTCCCTGCCTGACTTTCTCCCTGCCTCCCTGCCTGACTTTGTTTCTGCCTTTGTCTCTGCCTGCCTGACTTTTCTTCCTGCCTGCCTGACCTGACTTTCTCCCTGCCTGCCTGACTTTCTCCCTGCCTGCCTGACTTTCTCCCTGCCTGCCTGACTTTCTCCCTGCCTACCTGACTTTCTCCCTGCCTGACTTTCTCCCTGCCTACCTGAAAGACCTCTTTCTCCCTTTGACTTTCTCCCTGCCTGCCTGCCTTTCTCCCTGCCTGCCTGCCTTTCTCCCTGACTGCCTGACTTTCTCCCTGCCTGCCTGACTTTCTCCCTGCCTGCCTGGCTTTCTGCCTGTGACTGAATTAGTCAATCAGGATCTCAATGAAGGCATCTCCAACATACATCATTCCTCTCTTCCTTTTCTCCTCCTCTCCTCAGGAGAAAGACAGACCATCATTCATCTCTTCCTCTCCTCAGGAGAAAGACCATCATTCCTCTCTTCCTTCCCCCTCCTCTCCTCAGGAGAAAGATCATCATTCATCTCTTCCTTCTCTCCTCTTCTCCTCAGGAGAAAGATCATCATTCATCTCTTCATTCTCTCCTCGGGAGAAAGATCATCATTCATCTCTTCCTTCCCCCTCCTCTCCTCGGGAGAAAGATCATCATTCATCTCTTCCTTCTCTCCTCTTCTCCTCAGGAGAAAGACCATCATTCATCTCTTCCTCCTCTCCTCCTCTCCTCAGGAGAAAGACCATCATTCATCTCTTCCTCCTCTCCTCCTCCTCCTCAGGAGAAAGATCATCATTCATCTCTTCCTTCTCTCCTCTTCTCCTCAGGAGAAAGACCATCATTCATCTCTTCCTTCTCTCCTCCTCTCCTCAGGAGAAAGACCATCATTCATCTCTTCCTCTCTCCTCAGGAGAAAGATCATCATTCATCTCTTCCTCCTCTCCTCAGGAGAAAGACCATCATTCATCTCTTCCTCCTCTCCTCAGGAGAAAGATCATCATTCATCTCTTCCTTCTCTCCTCCTCTCCTCAGGAGAAAGATCATCATTCATCTCTTCCTCCTCTCCTCAGGAGAAAGACCATCATTCATCTCTTCCTTCTCTCCTCCTCTCCTCAGGAGAAAGACCATCATTCATCTCTTCCTTCTCTCCTCCTCTCCTCAGGAGAAAGATCGTCATTCATCTCTTCCTCCTCTCCTCAGGAGAAAGACCATCATTCATCTCTTCCTCCTCTCCTCAGGAGAAAGACCATCATTCATCTCTTCCTCCTCTCCTCAGGAGAAAGATCATCATTCATCTCTTCCTTCTCTCCTCAGGAGAAAGATCATCATTCATCTCTTCCTTCCTCCTCTCTCCATTCAGGAGAAAGACCATCATTCATCTCTTCCTTCATTCTCCTCCTCTCCTCAGGAGAAAGACCATCATTCATCTCTTCAGGAGAAAGACCATCATTCATCTCTCCTCTCCTCAGGAGAAAGATCATCATTCATCTCTTTCTCTCCTCCTCTCCTCAGGAGAAAGATCATCATTCATCTCTTCCTTCTCTCCTCCTCTCCTCAGGAGAAAGATCATCATTCATCTCTTCCATTCATCTCTTCCTTCTCTCCTCAGGAGAAAGATCATCATTCATCTCTTCCTCCTCTTCTCCTCAGGAGAAAGATCATCATTCAATCTCTCTCCTCCATCATTCATCTCTTCCTCCTCTCCTCTCCTCAGGAGAAAGATCATCATTCATCTCTTTCCTCCTCTCCTCAGGAGAAAGATCATCATTCATCTCTTCCTCAGGAGAAAGACCTCTCATCTCTCCTCTCCTCAGGAGAAAGATCATCATTCATCTCTTCATCCTCTCCTCAGGAGAAAGACCATCATTCATCTCTTCCTCCTCTCCTCAGGAGAAAGATCATCATTCATCTCTTCCTTCTCTCCTCTTCTCCTCAGGAGAAAGATCATCATTCATCTCTTCCTCCTCTCCTCCTCTCCTCAGGAGAAAGACCATCATTCATCTCTTCCTCCTCTCCTCAGGAGAAAGATCATCATTCATCTCTTCCTTCTCTCCTCAGGAGAAGGATCATCATTCATCTCTTCCTTCTCTCCTCTTCTCCTCAGGAGAAAGACCACAGTGAAGATGTTGTGTATGTATGCAGACTACAAGTCAGACGAGAGCTACACCCCCAGTAAGATCTCTGTCAGAGTAGGAAACAACTTCCACAACCTGCAGGAGATCAGAGTAAGAACTTTAACTGTTATGTGATGTTATAACTGTTATGTGATGTTATAACTGTTATGTCATGTTATAACTGTTATGTGATGTTATAACTGTTATGTGATGTTATAACTGTTATGTGATGTTATAACTGTTATGTCATGTTATAACTGTTATGTCATGTTATAACTGTTATGTCATGTTATAACTGTTATGTGATGTTATAACTGTTATGTGATGTTATAACTGTTATGTCATGTTATAACTGTTATGTGATGTTATAACTGTTATGTGATGTTATAACTGTTATGTGATGTTATAACTGTTATGTCATGTTATAACTGTTATGTCATGTTATAACTGTTATGTCATGTTATAACTGTTATGTCATGTTATAACTGTTATGTCATGTTATAACTGTTATGTCATGTTATAACTGTTATGTGTATCAGTGTCTACATGTTATAACTGTTATGTCATGTTATAACTGTTATGTCATGTTATAACTGTTATGTCATGTTATAACTGTTATGTGATGTTATAACTGTTATGTGATGTTATAACTGTTATGTGATGTTATAACTGTTATGTGATGTTATAACTGTTATGTGATGTTATAACTGTTATGTGATGTTATAACTGTTATGTGATGTTATAACTGTTATGTGATGTTATAACTGTTATGTGATGTTATAACTGTTATGTGTATCAGTGTCTACATGTTATAACTGTTATGTGATGTTATAACTGTTATGTGATGTTATAACTGTTATGTGATGTTATAACTGTTATGTGTATCAGTGTCTACATGTTATAACTGTTATGTGATGTTATAACTGTTATGTCATGTTATAACTGTTATGTCATGTTATAACTGTTATGTCATGTTATAACTGTTATGTGATGTTATAACTGTTATGTGATGTTATAACTGTTATGTGTATCAGTGTCTACATGTTATAACTGTTATGTGATGTTATAACTGTTATGTGTATCAGTGTCTACATGTTATAACTGTTATGTCATGTTATAACTGTTATGTGATGTTATAACTGTTATGTGTATCAGTGTCTACATGTTATAACTGTTATGTCATGTTATAACTGTTATGTCATGTTATAACTGTTATGTCATGTTATAACTGTTATGTCATGTTATAACTGTTATGTCATGTTATAACTGTTATGTGATGTTAGTGTAACTGTTATGTGTTAGTGTTCATGTTATAACTGTTATGTGATGTTATAACTGTATGTGATGTTACATGTGTCTGATGATGTTATAATATGTTATAACTGTTATGTGATGTTATAACTGTTATGTGATGTTCAGTGTCTACATGTTATAACTGTTATGTGATGTTATAACTGTTATGTGATGTTATAACTGTTATGTGTATCAGTGTCTACATGTTATAACTGTTACATGTTATAACTGTTATGTGATGTTATAACTGTTATGTGATGTTATAACTGTTATGATGTTACAACTGTTATGTTATCACTGTTCTATGTTATAACATGTTATAACTGTTATGTGATGTTATAACTGTATAACTTATGTGATGTTATAACTGTTATGTGTGTATCAGTGTCTACATGTTATAACTGTTATGTGATGTTATAACTGTTATGTGATGTTATAACTGTTATGTCATGTTATAACTGTTATGTGATGTTATAACTGTTATGTCATGTTATAACTGTTACTGTTATGTCATGTTATAACTGTTATGTGATGTTATAACTGTTATGATGTTATAACTGTTATGTGATGTTATAACTGTTATGTGATGTTATAACTGTTATGTTATGTTATAATGTTATAACTGTTATGTGTCATGTTATAACTGTTATGTGATGTTATAACTGTTATGTGATGTTATAACTGTTATGTGTTATCAGTGATGTTATAACTGTTATGTGATGTTATAACTGTTATGTGATGTTATAACTGTTATGTCATGTTATAACTGTTATGTGTATCAGTGTCTATGTTAACTGTTATGTGATGTTATAACTGTTATGTGATGTTATAACTGTTATGTTGTGTTATCAGTATGTGTCTACATGTTATAACTGTTATTATGTTATAACTGTTATGATGTTATAACTGTTATGTGATGTTATCTGTTCTGTGTATCTACATGTTATAACTGTTATGTTATGTTATAATGTTATAACTGTTATGTGATGTTATAACTGTTATGTGATGTTATAACTGTTATGTGATGTTATAACTGTTATGTTATGTGTCTACATGTTATAACTGTTATGTGATGTTATAACTGTTATGTGTGATGTTATAACTGTTATGTGATGTTATAACTGTTATGTGATGTTATAACTGTTATATGTATCAGTGTCTACATGTTATAACTGTTATGTGATGTTATAACTGTTATGTGATGTTATAACTGTTATGTGATGTTATAACTGTTATGTGATGTTATAACTGTTATGTGATGTTATAACTGTTATGTGATGTTATAACTGTTATGTGATGTTATAACTGTTATGTGATGTTATAACTGTTATGTGATGTTATAACTGTTATGTGATGTTATAACTGTTATGTGATGTTATAACTGTTATGTGATGTTATAACTGTTATGTGATGTTATAACTGTTGTGATGTTATAACTGTTATGTGATGTTATAACTGTTATATGATGTTATAACTGTTATGTGATGTTATAACTGTTATGTGTATCAGTGTCTACATGTTATAACTGTTATGTGATGTTATAACTGTTATGTGATGTTATAACTGTTATGTCATGTTATAACTGTTATGTGATGTTATAACTGTTATGTCATGTTATAACTGTTATATGATGTTATAACTGTTATATGTATCAGTGTCTACATGTTATAACTGTTATGTGATGTTATAACTGTTATGTGATGTTATAACTGTTATGTGATGTTATAACTGTTATGTGATGTTATAACTGTTATGTGATGTTATAACTGTTATGTGATGTTATAACTGTTATGTGATGTTATAACTGTTATGTGATGTTATAACTGTTATGTGATGTTATAACTGTTATGTCATGTTATAACTGTTATGTCATGTTATAACTGTTATGTGATGTTATAACTGTTATGTGATGTTATAACTGTTATGTGATGTTATAACTGTTATCAGTGATGTTATAACTGTTATGTGATGTTATAACTGTTATGTGATGTTATAACTGTTATGTGATGTTATAACTGTTATGTGATGTTATAACTGTTATGTTATAACTGTATCAGTGTCTACATGTTATAACTGTTATGTGATGTTATAACTGTTATGTGATGTTATAACTGTTATGTGATGTTATAACTGTTATGTGATGTTATAACTGTTATGTGATGTTATAACTATGTGTATCAGTGTCTACATGTTATAACTGTTATGTGATGTTATGTGATGTTATAACTGTGATGTTATAACTGTTGTGATGTTATAACTGTTATGTGATGTTATAATGTTATAACTGTTATGTGATGTTATAACTGTTATGTGATGTTATAACTGTTATGTGATGTTATAACTGTTATGTGATGTTATAACTGTTATGTGATGTTATAACTGTTATGTGATGTTATAACTGTTATGTGATGTTATAACTGTTATGTCATGTTATAACTGTTATGTGATGTTATAACTGTTATGTGATGTTATAACTGTTATGTGATGTTATAACTGTTATGTGATGTTATAACTGTTATGTGATGTTATAACTGTTATGTGATGTTATAACTGTTATGTGATGTTATAACTGTTATGTGTATCAGTGTCTACATGTTATAACTGTTATGTGATGTTATAACTGTTATGTGATGTTATAACTGTTATGTGATGTTATAACTGTTATGTGATGTTATAACTGTTATGTGATGTTATAACTGTTATGTGATGTTATAACTGTTATGTGATGTTATAACTGTTATGTGATGTTATAACTGTTATGTGTATCAGTGTCTACATGTTATAACTGTTATGTGATGTTATAACTGTTATGTGATGTTATAACTGTTATGTGATGTTATAACTGTTATGTGATGTTATAACTGTTATGTGATGTTATAACTGTTATGTGATGTTATAATGTGATGTTATTATGTGATGTTATGTTAACTGTTATGTGATGTTATAACTGTTATGTGATGTTATAACTGTTATGTGATGTTATAACTGTTATGTGATGTTATAACTGTTATGTGATGTTATAACTGTTATGTGATGTTATAACTGTTATGTGTATCAGTGTCTACATGTTACAACTGTTATGTGATGTTATAACTGTTATGTGATGTTATAACTGTTATGTGATGTTATAACTGTTATGTGATGTTATAACTGTTATGTGATGTTATAACTGTTATGTGATGTTATAACTGTTATTATGTTACAACTGTTATGTTACAACTGTTATGTGATGTTACAACTGTTATGTGATGTTACAACTGTTATGTGATGTTATAACTGTTATGTGATGTTACAACTGTTATGTGATGTTATAACTGATGTTATAACTGTTGTGATGTTATAACTGTTGTGTATCAGTGTCTACATGTTACAACTGTTATGTGATGTTATAACTGTTATGTGATGTTACAACTGTTATGTGATGTTATAACTGTTGTGTGTATCAGTGTCTACATGTTAGCCTGTAGGCTAGACCTAAGTCGGCCTGTAGGCTAGACCTATGTCGGCCTGTAGGCCAGGACCTGTAGGTTAAGTCGGCCTGTAGGCCAGACCCAAGTCGGCCTGTAGGCCAAGTCGGCCTGTAGGCCAGACCTGTCGGCCTGTAGGACCTAAGTCGGCCTGTAGGCCAGACCCAAGTCGGCCTGTAGGCCAGACCAAGTCGGCCTGTAGGCCAGACCTAAGTCGGCCTGTAGGCCAGACCAAGTCGGCCTGTAGGCCAGACCAAGTCGGCCTGTAGGCCAGACCAAGTCGGCCTGTAGGCCAGACCCAAGTCGGCCTGTAGGCCAGACCCAAGTCGGCCTGTAGGCCAGACCCAAGTCGGCCTGTAGGCCAGACCAAGTCGGCCTGTAGGCCAGACCCAAGTCGGCCTGTAGGCCAGACCCAAGTCGGCCTGTAGGCCAGACCCAAGTCGGCCTGTAGGCCAGACCTAAGTCGGCCTGTAGGCCAGACCCAAGTCGGCCTGTAGGCCAGACCCAAGTCGGCCTGTAGGCCAGACCCAAGTCGGCCTGTAGGGACCCAGAGTGCCGGCCTGTAGGCCAGACCCAAGTCGGCCTGTAGGCCAGACCCTAAGTCGGCCTGTAGGCCAGACCCAAGTCGGCCTGTAGGCCAGACCCAAGTCGGCCTGTAGGCCAGACCCAAGTCGGCCTGTAGGCCAGACCCAAGTCGGCCTGTAGGCCAGACCTGTCGGCCTGTAGGCCAGACCCAAGTCGGCCTGTAGGCCAGACCCAAGTCGGCCTGTAGGCCAGACCCAAGTCGGCCTGTAGGCCAGACCCAAGTCGGCCTGTAGGCCAGACCCAAGTCGGCCTGTAGGCCAGACCCAAGTCGGCCTGTAGGCCAGACAGTCGGCCTGTAGGCCAGACCCAAGTCGGCCTGTAGGCCAGACCCAAGTCGGCCTGTAGGCCAGACCCAAGTCGGCCTGTAGGCCAGACCCAAGTCGGCCTGTAGGCCAGACCCAAGTCGGCCTGTAGGCCAGACCCAAGTCGGCCTGTAGGCAGACCCAAGTCGGCCTGTAGGCCAGACCCAGTCGGCCTGTAGGCCAGACCTGTCGGCCTGTAGGCCAGACCCAAGTCGGCCTGTAGGCCAGACCCAGAGTCGGCCTGTAGGCCAGACCCAAAGTCGACCTGTAGGCCAGACCTGTCCGGCCTGTAGGCCAGACCCAAGTCGGCCTGTAGGCCTTGTCGGCCTGTAGGCCGGTTCGGCCTGTAGGCCAGACCTGTCGGCCTGTAGGCCAGACCCAAGTCGGCCTGTAGGCCAGACCCAAGTCGGCCTGTAGGCCAGACAAGTCGGCCTGTAGGCCAGACCCAAGTCGGCCTGTAGGCCAGACCCAAGCCGTAGGCCAGACCCAGGTCGGCCTGTAGGCAGACAGGTCGCCTGTAGGCCAGACCCAGGTCGGCCTGTAGGCCAGACCCAGGTCGGCCTGTAGGCCAGACCCAGGTCGGCCTGTAGGCCAGACCCAGGTCGGCCTGTAGGCCAGACCCAGGTCGGGCCTGTAGGCCAGACCCAGGTCGGCCTGTAGGCCAGACCCAGGTCGGCCTGTAGGCTATGCCTACTCTGTGTTGTATACCATTGTCTCGTAAGCAAAGCAGAGTGGGGTTGGGAGGGGGGCACATTGTAGTCTGCTCTCTCTCTCAAGGCCCCTCCTCTCCCTGCTCTCTCTCTCGTAGCCCCTCCTCCCCCTGCTCTCTCTCTCGTAGCCCCTCCTCCCCCTGCTCTCTCTCTCGTAGCCCCTCCTCCCCCTGCTCTCTCTCTCGTAGCCCCTCCCCCTGCTCTCTCTCAAGGCCCCTCTCCTGCTCTCTCTCGTAGTCCTCCTCCCCTGCTCTCTCTCTCGTAGCCCCTCCTCCCCTGCTCTTTCTCTCGTAGCCCCTCCTCCCCTGCTCTTTCTCTCGTAGCCCCTCCGCCTGCCCCTCTCTCTCTCGTAGCCCCTCCTCCCCCTGCTCTCTCTCGTAGCCCCTCCTCCCCCCTGCTCTCTCTCTCGTAGCCCCTCCCTCCCCCCTGCTCTCTCTCTCGTAGCCCCTCCTCCCCCTGCTCTCTCTCTCGTAGCCCCTCCTCCCCCTGCTCTCTCTCTTGTAACCCCTCCTCCCCCTGCTCTCTCTCTCGTAACCCCTCCTCCCCTGCTCTCGTTCTCGAAGCCCCTACTCCCCTGCTCTCGTTCTCGTAGACTCCCCCTGCTCTCGTTCTCTCGTAGCCCCTACTCCCCTGCTCTCGTTCTCGTAGCCCCTACTCCCCCTGCTCTCGCTCTCGTAGCCCCTACTCCCCCTGCTCTCGTTCTCGTAGCCCCTACTCCCCCTGCTCTCGTTCTCGTAGCCCCCTCCCCTGCTCTCGTTCTCGTAGGCCCCTACTCTCCCCCTGCTCTCGTTCTCGTAGCCCCTACTCCCCCTGCTCTCGTTCTCGTAGCCCCTACTCCCCCTGCTCTCGTTCTCGTAGCCCCTACTCCCCCTGCTCTCGTTCTCGTAGCCCCTACTCCCCCTGCTCTCGTTCTCGTAGCCCCTACTCCCCCTGCTCTCGTTCTCGTAGCCCCTCCTCCCCCTGCTCTCTCTCTCGTAGCCCCTCCTCCCCCTGCTCTCTCTCTCGTAGCCCCTCCTCCCCTGCTCTCTCTCTCGTAGCCCCTCCTCCCCCCTGCTCTCTCTCTCGTAGCCCCTCCCCTGCTCTCTCTCTCAAGGCCCCTCCTCTCCCTGCTCTCTCTCTCGTAGCCCCTCCTCCCCTGCTCTCTCTCTCGTACCCCCCTCCTCCCCCTGCTCTCTCTCTCTCGTAGCCCTCCCCCTGCTCTCTCTCGTAGCCCCTCCCCCTGCTCTCTCTCTCGTAGCCCCTCCTCTCCCTGCTCTCTCTCTCGTAGCCCCTCCTCCCCTGCTCTCTCTCTCGTAGCCCCTCCTCCGACTGCTCTCTCTCTCGTAGCCCCTCCTCCGACTGTCTCTCTCTCGTAGCCCTCCTCCCCCTGCTCTCTCTCTCGTAGCCCCTCCTCCCCCTGCTCTCTCTCTCGTAGTCCCTCCTCCCCTGCTCTCTCTCTCTCGTAGCCCTCCTCCCCTGCTCTCGCTCTCGTAGCCCCTACTCCCCCTGCTCTCGTTCTCGTAGCCCCTACTCCCCTGCTCTCGTTCCGTAGCCCCTACTCCCCTGCTCGTTCTCTCGTAGCCCCTACTCCCCTGCTCTCGTTCTCGTAGCCCCTACTCCCCTGTCTCTCGCTCTCGTAGCCCCTCCTCCCCTGCTCTCGCTCTCGTAGCCCCTCCTCCCCTGCTCTCGCTCTCGTAGCCCCTCCTCCCCCTGCTCTCGTTCTCGTAGCCCTACTCCCCCCTCTCGTTCTCGTAGCCCCTACTCCCCCTGCTCTGTTCCCGTAGCCCCTACTCCCCTGCTCTCGCTCTCGTAGCCCCTCCTCCCCTGCTCTCGCTCTCGTAGCCCCTCCTCCCCTGCTCTCTCTCTCGTAGCCCCTCCTCTCCCTGCTCTCTCTCTCAAGGCCCCTCCCTCTCCCTGCTCTCTCTCTCGTAGCCCCTCCTCCCCTGCTCTCTCTCTCGTAGCCCCCCTCTCCCTGCTCTCTCTCTCAAGGCCCCTCCTTCCCTGCTCTCTCTCTCAAGGCCCCTCCTCCCCTGCTCTCTCTCTCGTAGCCCCTCCTCCCCCTGCTCTCTCTCTCGTAGCCCCTCCTCTCCCTGCTCTCTCTCTCGTAGCCCCTCCCTCTCCTGCTCTCTCTCTCGTAGCCCCTCCCCTCCCCTGCTCTCTCTCCCGTAGCCCCTCCTCCCCTGCTCTCTCTCTCTCTCGTAGCCCCCCCCCTGCTCTCTCTCTCGTAGCCCCTCCCCTCTCTCTCTCTCGTAGCCCCTCCTCTCCCTGCTCTCTCTCTCGTAGCCCCCTCCTCCCCCTGCTCTCTCTCTCGTAGCCCCTCCTCCCCCTGCTCTCTCTCGTAGCCCCTCCTCCCCTGCTCTCTCTCTCGTAGCCCCTCCTCCCCCTGCTCTCGTTCTCGTAGCCCCTACTCCCCTGCTCTCTCGTTCGAGGCCCCTACTCCCCCTGCTCTCGTTCTCGTAGCCCCTACTCCCCCTGCTCTCGTTCTCGTGGCCCCTCCCCCTGCTCTCGTTCTCGTAGCCCCTACTCCCCCTGCTCTCGTTCTCGTAGGCCCTACTCCCCCTGCTCTCGTTCTCGTAGCCCCTACTCCCTGCTCTCGTTCTCGTAGCCCCCTACTCCCCCTGCGCTCGTTCTCGTAGCCCCTACTCCCCTGTCTCGTTCTCGTAGCCCCTACTCCCCCTGCTCTCGTTCTCGTAGCCCTACTCCCCCTGCTCTCGTTCTCGTAGCCCCCTACTCCCCTGCTCTCGTTCTCGTAGCCCCTACTCCCCCTGCTCTCGTTCGTAGCCCCACTCCCCCCTGCTCGCGTTCTCGTAGCCCCTACTCCCCTGCTCTCGTTCTCGTAGCCCTCTCCCCCTGCTCTCGTTCTCGTAGCCCCTACTCCCCCTGCTCTCGTTCTCGTAGCCCCTACTCCCCTGCTCGTTCTCGTAGCCCCTACTCCCCCTGCTCTCGTTCTCGTAGCCCCTACTCCCCCTGCTCTCGCTCTCGTAGCCCCTCCTCCCCTGCTCTCGCTCCGTAGCCCCTCCTCCCCTGCTCTCGCTCTCGTAGCCCCCCTCCCCTGCTCTCGCTCTCGTACCCCCTACTCCCCCTGCTCTCCCCCTGCTCTCGCTTCCGTAGCCCCTCCTCCCCCTCTTCTCTCTCAAGGCCCCTCCTCCCCTGCTCTCTCTCTCGTAGCCCCTCCTCCCCTGCTCTCTCTCGTAGCCCCTCCTCCCCCTGCTCTCTCTCTCGTAGCCCCTCCTCCCCCTGCTCTCTCTCGTAGCCCCTCCTCCCCTGCTCTCTCTCTCAAGGCCCCTCCTCTCCCTGCTCTCTCTCTCGTAGCCCCTCCTCCCCCTGCTCTCTCTCTCGTAGCCCCTCCTCTCCCTGCTCTCTCCCTCTCAAGGCCCCTCCTCCTCCTGCCCTGCTCTCAAGCCCCTCCTCCCCTGCTCTCTCTCGTAGCCCCTCCTCCCCTGCTCTCTCTCTCGTAGCCCCTCCTCCCCCTGCCTCTCTCTCGTAGCCCCTCCTCCCCCCCTGCTCTCTCTCTCTCGAGCCCCTCCTCCCCTGCTCTCTCTCTCGTAGCCCCTCCTCCCCCTGCTCTCTCTCTCGTAGCCCCTCCTCCCCTCTCTCTCTCTCGTGAGCCCCTCCCCTGGCCCCTCCCCCTCTCTCTCGTAGCCCCTCCCCCTGCTCTCTCTCTCGTAGCCCCTCCCCTGCTCTCTCTCTCGTAGCCCCTCCTCGACTGCTCTCTCTCGTAGCCCCTCCTCCGACTGCTCTCTCTCGTAGTCCTCCTCCGACTGCTCTCTCTCTCTCGTAGCCCCTCCTCCCCCTGCTCTCTCTCTCAGAGCCCCTCCTCCCCCTGCTCTCTCTCGTAGCCCCTCCTCCCCCTCTCTCCCGTAGCCCCTCCTCCCCTCTCTCTCTCTCGTAGCCCCTCCTCCCCTGCTCTCGCTCCGTAGCCCCTCCTCCCCTGCTCTCGCTCTCGTAGCCCCTCCTCCCCCTGCTCTCGCTTCGTAGCCCCTACTCCCCCCTGCCTCGTTCTCGTGAGCCCCTACTCCCCCCTGCTCTCGTTCTCGTAGCCCCCTACTCCCCCTGCTCCGATTTCGAGTCCCTTTACTCCCCCTGCTCCTCGCCTCGTAGCCCCTCCTCCCCTGCTCTCGCTCTCGTAGCCCCTCCTCCCCCTGCTCTCGCCTCGTAGCCCCTCCCTCCCCTGCTCTCGCTCCTCGAGGCCCTACTCCCCCTGCTCTCTCTCTCGAGCCCCTACTCTCCCTGCTCTCTCTCTCTCGTAGGCCCTCCTCCCCTGCTCTCGCTCTCGTAGCCCCTCCTCCCCTGCTCTCGCTCCTCGAGCCCCTCCTCCCCTGCTCTCGCTCTCGTAGCCCCTCCTCCCCCTGCTCTCGCTCCTCGTAGCCCCTCCTCCCCTGCTCTCTCGCTCTCGTAGCCCCTCCTCCCCTGCTCTCGCTCTCGTAGCCCCTACTCCCCCCTGCTCTCGTTCTCGTAGCCCCTACTCTCCCCCTGCTCTCTCTCTCGTAGCCCCTACTCCCCCTGCTCTCTCTCTCGTAGCCCTCCTCCCCTGTTCTCTCTCTCGTAGCCCCTCCTCCCCCTGCTCTCTCTCTCGTAGCCCCTCCTCCCCTGCTCTCTCTCTCGTAGCCCCTCCTCCCCTGCTCTCTCTCTCTCGTAGCCCCTCCTCCCCCTGCTCTCTCTCTCGTAACCCCTCCTCCCCTGCTCTCGTTCTCGTAGCCCCCTACTCCCCTGCTCTCGTTCTCGTAGCCCCCTCCCCCTGCTCTCGTTCTCGTAGCCCCTACTCCCCCTGCTCTCGTTCCGTAGCCCTACTCCCCCTGCTCTCGTTCTCGTGGCCCCTACTCCCCTGCTCTCGTTCTCGTAGCCCTACTCCCCCTGCTCTCGTTCTCGTGGCCCCTACTCCCCCCTGCTCTCGTTCTCGTGGCCCCTACTCCCCCTGCTCTCGTTCTCGTAACCCCTACTCCCCCTGCTCTCGTTCTCGTAGCCCCTACTCCCCCTGCTCTCGTTCTCGTAGCCCCTACTCCCCCTGCTCTCGTTCTCGTAGCCCCTACTCCCCCTGCTCTCGTTCTCGTAGCCCCTACTCCCCCTGCTCTCGTTCTCGTAGCCCCCTACTCCCCCCCTGCTCGTTCTCGTGGCCCCTACTCCCCCTGCTCCGTTCTCGTAGCCCCTACTCCCCCTGCTCTCGTTCTCGTAGCCCTACTCCCCTGCTCTCGTTCTCGTAGCCCCTACTCCCCTGCTCTCGTTCTCGTAGCCCCTACTCCCCTGCTCTCGTTCTCGTAGCCCCTACTCCCCTGCTCTCTCGTAGGCCCCTACTCCCCTGCTCTCTCTCTCGTAGCCCCTCCTCCCCCTGCTCTCTCTCTCAAGGCCCCTCCTCTCCCTGCTCTCTCTCTCGTAGCCCCTCCTCCCCCTGCTCTCTCTCTCTCGTAGCCCCTCCTCTCCCTGCTCTCTCTCTCAAGGCCCCTCCTCTCCCTGCTCTCTCTCTCAAGGCCCCTCCTCCCCTGCTCTCTCTCGTAGCCCCTCCTCCCCCTGCTCTCTCTCTCGTAGCCCCTCTCCCTGCTCTCTCCTCGTAGCCCCTCCCTCTCCCTGCTCTCTCTCTCGTAGCCCCTCCTCCCCTGCTCTCTCTCTCGTAGCCCCTCCTCCCCTGCTCTCTCTCTCGTAGCCCCTCCTCCCCTGCTCTCTCTCTCTCGTAGCCCCTCCCCTGCTCTCTCTCTCTCGTAGCCCCTCCCCTGCTCTCTCTCTCGTAGCCCCTGCTCTCTCTCTCGTAGCCCCTCCTCCCCTGCTCTCTCTCTCGTAGCCCCTCCTCCCCTGCTCTCTCTCTCGTAGCCCCTCCTCCCCCTGCTCTCTCTCTCGTAGCCCCTCCCCCCCTGCTCTCTCTCTCGTAGCCCCTCCTCCCCCCTGCTCTACTCCCCCTGCTCTCTCGTAGCCCCCTACTCCCCCCTGCTCTCGTTCTCGTAGCCCCTACTCCCCCTGCTCTCGTTCTCGTAGCCCCTACTCCCCCTGCTCTCGTTCTCGTAGCCCCTACTCCCCTGCTCTCGTTCTCGTAGCCCCTACTCCCCTGCTCTCGCTCTCGTAGCCCCCCTCCCCCTGCTCTCGCTCCGTAGCCCCTCCTCCCCCCTGCTCTCGCTCCGTAGCCCCTCCTCCCCTGCTCTCGCTCTCGAGTCCCCTCCTCCCCTGCTCTCGCTCTCGTAGCCCTACTCTCCCTGCTCTCTCTCTCGTAGCCCCTCCTCCCCTGCTCTCGCTCCTCGTAGCCCCTCCTCCCCTGCTCTCGCTCTCGTAGCCCCTCCTCCCCTGCTCTCGCTCTCGTAGCCCCTCCTCCCCTGCTCTCGCTCTCGTAGCCCCTCCTCCCCCCTGCTCTCGCTCTCGTAGCCCCTCCTCCCCCTGCTCTCGCTCTCGTAGCCCCTCCTCCCCCTGCTCTCGTTCTCGTAGCCCTCCTCCCCCTGCTCTCTCTCGTAGCCCCCTCCTCCCCCCTGCTCTCTCTCTCGTAGCCCCTCCTCCCCTGCTCTCTCTCTCGTAGCCCTCCTCCCCTGCTCTCTCTCTCGTAGCCCCTCCCCCCTGCTCTCTCTCGTAGTAGCCCCTCCTCCCCTGCTCTCTCTCTCGTAGCCCCTCCTCCCCTGCTCTCTCTCTCTCGTAGCCCCTCCTCCCCCTGCTCTCTCTCCGTAGCCCCTCCTCCCCCTGCCTCTCTCTCGTAACCCCTCCTCCCCCCTGCTCTCTCTCTCGTAACCCTCCTCCCCTGCTCTCGTTCTCTCGTGAGTCTCCTACTCCCCTGCTCTCGTTCCCAGAGCCCTACTCCCCTGCTCTCGTTCTCGTAGCCCCCTACTCCCCTGCTCTCTCTCGTAGTAGCCCCTCCTACTCCTCCTCTCCCTCCTCTCCCTGCTCTCTCTCTCGTAGCCCTCCTCCCTCTCTCTCTCGTAGCCCCTCCTCCCCCTGCTCTCTCTCTCGTAGCCCCTCCTCCCTGCTCTCTCTCTCGTAGCCCTCCTCCCCCTGCTCTCTCTCTCGTAGGCCCTCCTCCCTGCTCTCGCTCTCGTAGCCCTACCCCCCTGCTCTCGCTCTCGTAGCTCCCCTGCTCTCCCCGTGCCCTCCCTGCTCGCTCTCGTAAGCCCCCCTCCCCTGCTCTCGCTCTCGTAGCCCCTCCTCCCCCTGCTCGCTCCTCGTAGCCCCTCTCCCCCCTGCTCTCTCGTAGCCCCTCCCCCTGCTCTCTCCCCCTCTCTCTCTCTCGTAGCCCTCCTCTCCCTGCTCTCTCTCTCGTAGCCCCTCAAGTCCCCCTGCTCTCGCTCTCGTAGCCCCTCCTCCCCTGCTCTCTCTCTCAAGGCCCCTCCTCTGCTGCTCTCTCTCAAGGCCCCTCCTCCCCTGCTCTCTCTCTCAGAGTCCCTCCTCCCCTGCTCTCTCTCTCTCGTAGCCCCTCCTCCCCTGCTCTCTCTCTCGTAGCCCCCTCCCCTGCTCTCTCTCTCGTAGCCCCTCCCCCTGCTCTCTCTCTCGTAGCCCCTCCTCTCCCTGCTCTCTCTCTCGTAGCCCCTCCTCCCCCCTGCTCTCTCTCTCGTAGCCCCTCCTCCCCCTGCTCTCGTAGCCCCTCCTCCCCTGCTCTCCTCGTAGCCTCCTCCCCCTGCTCTCTCGTTCTCGTGGCCCCTACTCCCCTGCTGCTCTCGTGGCCCTCTCCCCGTGCTCCCTACTCCCCCTGCTCTCGTTCTCGTAGCCCCTACTCCCCCCTCGTTCTCTAGCCCCCGTCCCCCTGCTCTCGTGGCCCCTACTCCCCCTGCTCCCCTCTCTCGTTCCGTAGCCCCTACTCCCCCTGCTCTCGTTCTCGTAGCCCCCTCTCCCCCTGCTCTACGTTCTCGTAGCCCCCCCCCTTCTCGTAGCCCCTACTCCCCCTGCTCTCGTTCTCGTAGCCCCTACTCCCCCTGCTCTCGTTCTCGTGGCCCCTACTCCCCCTGCTCTCGTTCTCGTAGCCCCTACTCCCCCTGCTCTCGTTCTCGTAGCCCCTACTCCCCTGCTCTCGTTCTCGTAGCCCTACTCCCCTGCTCTCGTTCTCGTAGGCCCTACTCCCCCTGCTCTCGTTCTCGTAGCCCCTACTCCCCCCTGCTCTCGATTCTCGTAGCCCCTACTCCCCCCTGCTCTCGGTTCCGTAGCCCCTCCTCCCCCTGCTCTCGTTCTCGTAGCCCCTCCTCCCCTGCTCTCGCTCTCGCAGCCCCTCCTCCCCTGCTCTCGCTCTCGTAGCCCCTCCTCCCCCTGCTCTCTCTCTCATAGCCCCTCCTCCCCTGCTCTCCCCTCTGCTCTCGTAGCCCCTCCTCCCCCTGCTCTCTCTCGTAGCCCCCCTCCCCTGCCCCTCAAGGCCCTCCTCCCCTGCTCACTCTCTCGTAGCCCCTCCTCCCCTGCTCTCTCTCTCGTAGCCCCTCCTCCCCCTGCTCTCTCTCTCGTAGCCCCTCCTCCCCTGCTCTCTCTCTCGTAGCCCCTCCTCCCCCTGCTCTCTCTCTCAAGGCCCCTCCTCTCCCTGCTCTCTCTCTCGTAGCCCCTCCTCCCCTGCTCTCTCTCTCGTAGCCCCTCTCTCCCTGCTCTCTCTCTCAAGGCCCCTCCTCTCCCTGCTCTCTCTCTCAAGGCCCCTCCTCCCTGCTCTCTCTCTCTCGTAGCCCCTCCTCCTCCCTGCTCTCTCTCGTAGCCCCTCCTCTCCCTGCTCCTCTCTCTGTAGCCCCTCCTCCCCTGCTCTCTCTCTCGTAGCCCCTCCTCCCCCCTGCTCTCTCTCTCGTAGCCCCTCCTCCCCCTGCTCTCTCTCTCGTAGCCCCCTCCCCCTCTCTCTCTCTCGTAGCCCCTCCTCCCTGCTCTCTCTCTCGTAGCCCCTCCTCCCCTGCTCTCTCTCTCGTAGCCCCTCCTCCGACTGCTCTCTCTCGTAGCCCCTCCTCCCCTGCTCTCTCTCTCGTAGGCCCCTCCTCCCCTGCTCTGGCCCCTCTCTCGTAGCCCCTCCTCCCCCTGCTCTCTCTCTCGTAGCCCCTCCTCCCCCTGCTCTCTCTCTCGTAGTAGCCCCTCCTCCCCCTGCTCTCTCTCGTAGCCCCTACTCCCCCTGCTCTCGCTCTCGTAGCCCCTACTCCCCCTGCTCTCGCTCTCGTAGCCCCTACTCCCCCCCTGTAGCCCTACTTCTCGTAGCCCCTACTCCCCCTGCTCTCGCCTCTCGTAGCCCCTCCTCCCCTGCTCTCGCTCCGTAGCCCCTCCCCCCCTCTCGCGCTCGTAGCCCCTCCTCCCCTGCTCTCGCTCTCGTAGCCCCTACTCCCCTGCTCTCGCCCCGTAGCCCCTGTCTCTCTCCTGCTCTCTCTCTCGTCCGTAGGCCCCTCCTCCCCCTGCTCGCTCTCGTAGGCCCTCCTCCCCCTGCTCTCGCTCCGTAGCCCCTCCTCCCCTGCTCTCGCTCCCGTAGCCCCTCCTCCCCTGCTCTCGCTCTCGTAGCCCCTCCTCCCCCTGCTCTCGCTCTCGTAGCCCCTCCTCCCCTGCTCGCTCTCGTAGCCCCTACTCCCCCTGCTCTCTCTCTCGTAGCCCCTCCTCCCCCTGCTCTCTCTCTCGTAGCCCCTCCTCCCTGCTCTCTCTCTCGTAGCCCCTCCTCCCCTGCTCTCTCTCTCGTAGCCCCTCCTCCCCTGCTCTCTCTCTCGTAGCCCCTCCTCCCCCTGCTCTCTCTCTCGTAGCCCCTCCTCCCCCTGCTCTCTCTCGTAGCCCCTCCCTCCCCTGCTCTCTCTCGTAGCCCCTCCTCCCCTGCTCTCTCTCGTAACCCCTCCCTCCCCTGCTCTCGTTTCTCGTAGCCCCTCCTCCCCTGCTCTCGCTCTCGTAGCCCCTACTCCCCCTGCTCTCGTTCGTAGCCCCTACTCCCCTGCTCTCGTTCTCGTAGCCCTACTCCCCCTGCTCTCGTTCTCGTAGCCCCTACTCCCCTGCTCTCGTTCTCGTAGCCCCTACTCCCCCTGCTCTCGTTCTCGTAGCCCCTACTCCCCCTGCTCTCGTTCTCGTAGCCCCCTACTCCCCCTGCTCTCGTTCTCGTAGCCCCTACTCCCCCTGCTCTCGTTCTCGTAGCCCCTACTCCCCCTGCTCTCGTTCTCGTAGCCCCTACTCCCCCTGCTCTCGTTCTCGTAGCCCCTACTCCCCCTGCTCTCGTTCTCGTAGCCCCTACTCCCCTGCTCTCGTTCTCGTGAGGCCCCTACTCCCCCTGCTCTCGTTCTCGTAGCCCCTACTCCCCCTGCTCTCGTTCTCGTAGCCCCTACTCCCCCTGCTCTCGTTCTCGTAGCCCCTACTCCCCTGCTCTCGTTCTCGTAGCCCCTACTCCCCCTGCTCTCGTTCTCGTAGCCCCTACTCCCCCTGCTCTCGTTCTCGTAGCCCCTACTCCCCCTGCTCTCGTTCTCGTAGCCCCTACTCCCCCTGCTCTCGTTCTCGTAGCCCCTACTCCCCCTGCTCTCGTTCTCGTAGCCCCTACTCCCCCTGCTCTCGTTCTCGTAGGCCCTACTCCCCCCCCTGCTCTCGTTCTCGTAGCCCCTACTCCCCTGCTCTCTCTCTCGTAGCCCCTCCTCCCCCTGCTCTCTCTCTCAAGGCCCCTCCTCTCCCTGCTCTCGTTCTCGTAGCCCCTCCTCCCCCTGCTCTCTCTCTCGTAGCCCCTCCTCTCCTGCTCTCTCTCTCAAGGCCCCTCCTCTCCCTGCTCTCTCTCTCAAGGCCCCTCCTCCCCCTGCTCTCTCTCTCTCGTAGCCCCTCCTCCCCCTGCTCTCTCTCTCGTAGCCCCTCCTCCCCCTGCTCTCTCTCTCGTAGCCCCTCCTCCCCCTGCTCTCTCTCTCGTAGCCCCTCCTCCCCCTGCTCTCTCTCTCGTAGCCCCTCCTCCCCCTGCTCTCTCTCTCGTAGCCCCTCCTCCCCCTGCTCTCTCTCTCGTAGCCCCTCCTCCCCTGCTCTCTCTCTCTCGTAGCCCCTCCCCTCTCTCTCTCTCGTAGCCCCTCCCCTGCTCTCTCTCTCTCGTAGCCCCTCCTCTCCCTGCTCTCTCTCTCGTAGGCCTGCTCTCTCTCTCGTAGCCCCTCCTCCCCCTGCTCTCGCTCTCGTAGCCCCTACTCCCCCTGCTCTCGCTCTCGTAGCCCCTCCTCCCCTGCTCTCGCTCCGTAGCCTCCTCCCCTGCCTCGCTCCTCGTAGCCCCTCCTCCCCCTGTCTCGGCTCCGTAGCCCCACCTCCCCTGCTCTCGCTCTCGTAGCCCCTCCTCCCCTGCTCTCGCTCTCGTAGCCCCTCCTCCCCTGCTCTCGCTCTCGTAGCCCCTCCTCCCCTGCTCTCGCTCTCGTAGCCCCTACTCCCCCTGCTCTCGTAGTCCCTACTCCCCCTGCTCTCGTAGCCCCTACTCCCCCTGCTCTCGTTCTCGTAGCCCCTACTCCCCCTGCTCTCGTTCTCGTAGGCCCCTACTCCCCTGCTCTCTCTCTCGTAGGCCCTACTCCCCTGCTCTCGCTCTCGTAGCCCCTCCTCCCCCTGCTCTCGTAGCCCCTCCTCCCCCTCCTCTCGTAGCCCTGCTCTCGCTCCGTAGCCCCTGCTCTCGCTCCGCAGCCCCTGCTCTCGCTCTCGTAGCCCCTCCTCCCCCTGCTCTCGTAGCCCCTGCTCTCGCTCTCGTAGCCCCTCCTCCCCCTGCTCTCGCAGCCCCTCCTCCCCCTGCTCTCGTAGCCCCTCCTCCCCCTGCTCTCGTTGCCCCTGCTCTCGCTCTCGTAGCCCCTGCTCTCGCTCTCGTAGCCCCTGCTCTCGCTCTCGCAGCCCCTCCTCCCCCTGCTCTCGCTCTGTCTCTCTCTCAAGGCCCCTCCTCTCTCTCTCTTGAGCTGTATCAGCTCTGGTTAATAAAGTAGCTTACAAATAGACTTTTCTGCTGGTCTCTATATTGACAAATGTATTTATGCATATTTGTCCGGGTGGGAAAGCCCAGGTCCATTCCGGGATGGGTCCAACTTTTTAGACTTCTACTTGAGAAGCCCAACATAACAGTCCCTGTCGCAACAGACAATGCACTCACTCCTCTTCCTCCTCGCTCTTCCTCTTCTTCCTCCTCGCTCCTCTTCCTCCTCACTCTTCTTCCTCCTCCTCGCTCCTCTTCCTCCTCCTCGCTCCTCTTCCTCCTCGCTCTTCCTCCTCGCTCTTCTTCGTCCTCGCTCCTCTTCCTCCTCACTATTCTTCCTCCTCACTCTTCTTCCTCCTCCTCCCTCCACTGCAGCAGTTAGAGATGGTAGAGCCTAGCGGTTGGATCCACATCCCCCTTCTAGACACAGTCAACAACCCCATCAGGTACATTTATATGTGTTGTTCTGACAAGTGTCTCAAACACACTGCTTTGACCAATGATATTCTATGTGTTAAATTCTCTGTCCTAATGTATTCATTTGTCAGGACGTTCATGATCCAGATAGCTGTGTTAGCCAACCACCAGAACGGCAGAGACACGCACATGAGACAGATCAAAGTGTATACCCCCGTGGAGGAGAGCTCCATCGGCAAGTTCCCAAGATGCACCACGGTCGACTTCATGATGTACCGCACCATCAGATGACACTGAGGGTTCCGGGTGGAACCTCCTCAGGGTTCCGAATAGAACTTTCCAGAGTTCCGGGTGGAACCCTTAAGTGTACATTGTTGACAAATAAGGGAATTGGAATGCTAAGTTTTTTAAAAAAGTGAAATATATTATTCTAATTTTCAAGTTAACCTGAAATCCTTTTCATTTAAGATTACATGGAGCCACTCAACGTATTACGGTCTCTGTCTGCATCCCAAATGGCACCTATTCCCTATATAGTAGACTACTATAGACCAGAGCCCTATTCCCTATATAGTAGACTACTTTAGACCAGAGACCTATTCCCTATATAGTAGACTACTTTAGACCAGAGCCCTATTCCCTATATAGAGCACTACTTTAGACCAGAGACCTATTCCCTATATAGTAGACTACTTTATACCAGAGCCCTATTCCCTATATAGAGCACTACTTTAGACCAGAGACCTATTCCCTATATAGTGCACTACTTTATACCAGAGCCCTATTCCCTATATTGGGATTTGACATCCTCCTGATGAAGAACCTGAAGCCAGTTTTACTGGAGGTCAACGCCAACCCCAGTATGAGAATAGAACACGAGCAGGAAGTGTCCCCGGGGTGTTTGAGTACGTCCCCAGCCCAGTAGACAAGGAGGTGAAGGTGGGAGTCATTAGGGACACACTTCGTCTCATGGACCCTGCTCAGAAGAAATCACTAACGTCCTACCCAGAGCAGGAGGAGCTGTCGGGGTCACCAGTGAGGGGGTCTGGGGAGGAGGGGCGTGTCCTACCCTCTATGTGTCTGAAGCAGGTGTTCCCTAAGTACACCAAGCAGTTCAGCTACCTGCGGACCGTGGAGCGCATCACTGCCCTCTTCCTGCGCTTCCTGGGCGTCAAAGGCAACATGCGCCTGGGGCCCACTGGCTTCAGAACCTTCATCAGGAACTGTAAACTGAGCAACAGTCACTTCTCCATGGCGACTGTGGATATCCTCTACATCGACGTCACGCATGCTGCCTGGCTCCAGAGAAGCGGGGATGGGTCTGCAGGCATTCGTAGAGGCCTTCTTCTACCTGGCCCAGCGCCGGTTCAAGTCCCTCCCCCTGAGGGAGCAGGTGGTGTCCCTGCTGGAGGTGTGTGAGGCTCAGCTGGAGAACCAGGGAAGAGGAGATCCTGGAGGAGCTCTACCCGAGGACAGCACCTCCTCCACCAGGCGCTCTGTAAGCTGCGGCAGGACCCAGCCAGGCAGGACTGTACACCCCCACCATATGTCAACCTCCACCCCAGGCCAGGCTCTGTCGGCCCCCCAGCTCTGCTCCCCGGCCACCCCGCGCAGGGCCTTGTCCCAAGACTACAGGCTGCATCAGAGACTACGTCCCACACACAAGGGCAATGTAGAGAACTGACCCGACTGGGGCCTAAGGAGCTATACACACACACACACACACTCCTAACAGAGGAACACAAAGACTGGCTCAAATTCCCCAGGGGGTCCTGTTGAGAGAAGAGACACAGATTGTTGGGAGCTGACCTCAGAGGCTCAGCACCATGAGGCCTTTTCTGAATTCATTACTTTCCTTAAAAAGGAGAGGAGGAAGTCCACAGGGTGGATGAGGAAGTGGGAGAACGAGGTGTGTGTGTGTGTGTGTGTGTGTGTGTGTGTGTGTGTGTGTGTGTGTGTGTGTGTGTGTGTGTGTGTGTGTGTGTGTGTGTGTGTGTGTGTGTGTGTGTGTGTGTGTGTGTGTGTGTGTTTAGTGTATTTAGTGTATTTAGTGTATTTGAGATAACAGCCATAATCTGTAATGGCCAGCGGTTCTGCCATTCAGCTGTTCCTGCTCACAGAACCAATCAGTGATGAGATGTCTCATCATTGTACCAAAGGGAAAAGGACATCCTCCCAGACCGTTCTACCCAATCACAAATCGTCCCTTAGCCCAACAGTACCCCCATGCACTGAAGACCACCTGAGAAGATTGGATAGTATATAAGTCATATGGGAAAAAAACTGCCTATCTGAAGACAGCCTGTCCTTCTGTAGCTCAGTTGGTAGAGCATGGCGCTTGTAACGCCAGGGTAGTGGGTTCGATTCCCGGGACCACCCATACGTAGAATGTATGCACACATGACTGTAAGTCGCTTTGGATAAAAGCGTCTGCTAAATGGCATATATTATTATTATTATATAGTGCACTACTAGACTAGAACCCTATTCCCTATATAGTGCACTACTTTATACCAGAGCCCTATTCCCTATATAGTGCACTACTTTATACCAGAGCCCTATTCCCTATATAGTGCACTACTTTATACCAGAGCCCTATTCCCTATATAGTACACTACTATAGACCGGACCCCCAGGTGTGTTCCTATGGACCCTTGTCAATAGTAGTGCACTATATAGGGAATAGGGCTCTGGTCTAAAGTAGTGTACTATATAGGGAATAGGGCTCTGGTCTATAGTAGTGTACTATATAGGGAATAGGGCTCTGGTCTATAGTAGTACCACTATATAGGGAATAGGGCTCTGGTATATAGTAGTCTACTATATAGGGAATAGGGCTCTGGTCTATAGTAGTACCACTATATAGGGAATAGGGCTCTGGTCTATAGTAGTCTACTATATAGGGAATAGGGCTCTGGTCTATAGTAGTCTACTATATAGGGAATAGGGCTCTGGTCTATAGTAGTCTACTATATAGGGTCCTGGTCTCTCTGTGTGTTATTGATGTTGTTAATTCCATATTAGTCTGATGGCCTGTCTTTCGGTTGGTGTCTGATGTAAAGATGATTTGAAGACTTCAACGAGACCATGTAAGGTTTACTCCCCTTGTGACCTGCTGTCTGACTGGGAATGAATGTCAAATGTATGTATCTCTCTGTCTGTTGTTGAATTAAATGTATTTTGAGTTTGATCCCCGTAGGTCTGCTTTTACTATCTATAGGTCTGCTTTTACTATCTATAGGTCTGCTTTTACTAGTTACAGGTCTGCTATAGGTCTGCTTTTACTATCTATAGGTCTGCTTTTACTATCTATAGGTCTGCTTTTACTAGCTATAGGTCTGCTTTTACTATCTATAGGTCTGCTTTTACTATCTATAGGTCTGCTTTTACTATCTATAGGTCTGCTTTTACTATCTATAGGTCTGCTATAGGTCTGCTTTTACTATCTATAGGTCTGCTTTTACTATCTATAGGTCTGCTTTTACTAGCTATAGGTCTGCTTTTACTATCTATAGGTCTGCTTTTACTATCTATAGGTCTGCTTTTACTAGCTATAGGTCTGCTTTTACTATCTATAGGTCTGCTTTTACTATCTATAGGTCTGCTTTTACTAGCTATAGGTCTGCTTTTACTAGCTATAGGTCTGCTTTTACTATCTATAGGTCTGCTTTTACTAGCTATAGGTCTGCTTTTACTATCTATAGGTCTGCTTTTACTAGCTATAGGTCTGCTTTTACTATCTATAGGTCTGCTTTTACTATCTATAGGTCTGCTTTTACTATCTATAGGTCTGCTTTTACTATCTATAGGTCTGCTTTTACTATCTATAGGTCTGCTTTTACTATCTATAGGTCTGCTTTTACTATCTATAGGTCTGCTTTTACTATCTATAGGTCTGCTTTTACTATCTATAGGTCTGCTTTTACTAGCTATAGGTCTGCTTTTACTATCTATAGGTCTGCTATTACTATCTATAGGTCTGCTATAGGTCTGCTTTTACTAGCTATAGGTCTGCTTTTACTATCTATAGGTCTGCTATAGGTCTGCTATAGGTCTAGCTATAGGTCTGCTAGGTCTGCTTTTACTATCTATAGGTCTGCTTTTACTAGCTATAGGTCTGCTATAGGTCTGCTTTTACTATCTATAGGTCTGCTATAGGTCTGCTTTTACTATCTATAGGTCTGCTTTTACTAGCTATAGGTCTGCTATAGGTCTGCTTTTACTATCTATAGGTCTGCTTTTACTAGCTATAGGTCTGCTTTTACTATCTATAGGTCTGCTTTACTATCTATAGGTCTGCTATAGGTCTGCTTTTACTAGCTATAGGTCTGCTTTTACTATCTATAGGTCTGCTTTTACTAGCTATAGGTCTGCTTTTACTAGCTATAGGTCTGCTTTTACTATCTATAGGTCTGCTATTACTATCTATAGGTCTGCTATAGGTCTGCTTTTACTAGCTATAGGTCTGCTTTTACTATCTATAGGTCTGCTATAGGTCTGCTTTTACTAGCTATAGGTCTGCTATAGGTCTGCTTTTACTATCTATAGGTCTGCTTTTACTAGCTATAGGTCTGCTTTTACTATCTATAGGTCTGCTATTACTATTATAGGTCTCTATAGGTCTGCTTTTACTAGCTATAGGTCTGCTATAGGTCTGCTTTTACTATCTATAGGTCTGCTTTTACTATCTATAGGTCTGCTTTTACTAGCTATAGGTCTGCTTTTACTATCTATAGGTCTGCTTTTACTAGCTATAGGTCTGCTTTTACTAGCTATAGGTCTGCTTTTACTATCTATAGGTCTGCTTTTACTATCTATAGGTCTGCTTTTACTATCTATAGGTCTGCTTTTACTAGCTATAGGTCTGCTTTTACTATCTATAGGTCTGCTTTTACTATCTATAGGTCTGCTTTTACTATCTATAGGTCTGCTTTTACTATCTATAGGTCTGCTTTTACTATCTATAGGTCTGCTTTTACTATCTATAGGTCTGCTTTTACTATCTATAGGTCTGCTTTTACTAGCTATAGGTCTGCTTTTACTATCTATAGGTCTGCTTTTACTAGCTATAGGTCTGCTTTTACTATCTATAGGTCTGCTATTACTATCTATAGGTCTGCTATAGGTCTGCTTTTACTAGCTATAGGTCTGCTTTTACTATCTATAGGTCTGCTATAGGTCTGCTTTTACTAGCTATAGGTCTGCTATAGGTCTGCTTTTACTATCTATAGGTCTGCTTTTACTAGCTATAGGTCTGCTTTTACTATCTATAGGTCTGCTTTTACTATCTATAGGTCTGCTATAGGTCTGCTTTTACCATCTATAGGTCTGCTTTTACTAGCTATAGGTCTGCTTTTACTATCTATAGGTCTGCTTTTACTATCTATAGGTCTGCTATAGGTCTGCTTTTACTAGCTATAGGTCTGCTTTTACTAGCTATAGGTCTGCTTTTACTATCTATAGGTCTGCTTTTACCATCTATAGGTCTGCTTTTACCAGCTATAGGTCTGCTTTTACTATCTATAGGTCTGCTATAGGTCTGCTTTTACCATCTATAGGTCTGCTTTTACTATCTATAGGTCTGCTATAGGTCTGCTTTACTTTACTAGCTATAGGTCTGCTATAGGTCTGCTTTTACTATCTATAGGTCTGCTTTTACTAGTTATAGGTCTGCTTTTACTATCTATAGGTCTGCTTTTACTATCTATAGGTCTGCTATAGGTCTGCTTTTACTATCTATAGGTCTGCTTTTACTATCTATAGGTCTGCTATAGGTCTGCTTTTACTATCTATAGGTCTGCTATAGGTCTGCTTTTACTAGTTATAGGTCTGCTATAGGTCTGCTTTTACTATCTATAGGTCTGCTTTTACTATCTATAGGTCTGCTTTTACTATCTATAGGTCTGCTTTTACTATCTATAGGTCTGCTATAGGTCTGCTTTTACTAGCTATAGGTCTGCTTTTACTATCTATAGGTCTGCTATAGGTCTGCTTTTACTAGCTATAGGTCTGCTATAGGTCTGCTTTTACTATCTATAGGTCTGCTTTTACTAGCTATAGGTCTGCTATAGGTCTGCTTTTACTATCTATAGGTCTGCTATAGTCTGCTTTTACTAGCTATAGGTCTGCTATAGGTCTGCTTTTACTATCTATAGGTCTGCTTTTACTATCTATAGGTCTGCTTTACTATCTATAGGTCTGCTTTTACTAGCTATAGGTCTGCTTTTACTATCTATAGGTCTGCTATAGGTCTGCTTTTACTAGCTATAGGTCTGCTATAGGTCTGCTTTTACTAGCTATAGGTCTGCTATAGGTCTGCTTTTACTATCTATAGGTCTGCTATAGGTCTGCTTTTACTATCTATAGGTCTGCTTTTACTATCTATAGGTCTGCTTTTACTATCTATAGGTCTGCTTTTACTATCTATAGGTCTGCTTTTACTATCTATAGGTCTGCTATAGGTCTGCTTTTACTATCTATAGGTCTGCTTTTACTATCTATAGGTCTGCTTTTACTATCTATAGGTCTGCTATAGGTCTGCTTTTACTATCTATAGGTCTGCTTTTACTATCTATAGGTCTGCTTTTACTAGCTATAGGTCTGCTTTTACTATCTATAGGTCTGCTTTTACTATCTATAGGTCTGCTTTTACTAGCTATAGGTCTGCTTTTACTAGCTATAGGTCTGCTTTTACTATCTATAGGTCTGCTTTTACTATCTATAGGTCTGCTTTTACTATCTATAGGTCTGCTTTTACTATCTATAGGTCTGCTTTTACTATCTATAGGTCTGCTTTTACTATCTATAGGTCTGCTTTTACTATCTATAGGTCTGCTTTTACTATCTATAGGTCTGCTTTTACTATCTATAGGTCTGCTTTTACTATCTATAGGTCTGCTTTTACTATCTATAGGTCTGCTTTTACTATCTATAGGTCTGCTTTTACTAGCTATAGGTCTGCTTTTACTATCTATAGGTCTGCTTTTACTAGCTATAGGTCTGCTTTTACTATCTATAGGTCTGCTTTTACTATCTATAGGTCTGCTATAGGTCTGCTTTTACTAGCTATAGGTCTGCTTTTACTATCTATAGGTCTGCTATAGGTCTGCTTTTACTAGCTATAGGTCTGCTATAGGTCTGCTTTTACTATCTATAGGTCTGCTTTTACTAGCTATAGGTCTGCTATAGGTCTGCTTTTACTATCTATAGGTCTGCTATAGGTCTGCTTTTACTATCTATAGGTCTGCTTTTACTAGCTATAGGTCTGCTATAGGTCTGCTTTTACTATCTATAGGTCTGCTTTTACTAGCTATAGGTCTGCTTTTACTATCTATAGGTCTGCTTTTACTATCTATAGGTCTGCTATTACTATCTATAGGTCTGCTATAGGTCTGCTTTTACTAGCTATAGGTCTGCTTTTACTATCTATAGGTCTGCTTTTACTAGCTATAGGTCTGCTTTTACTAGCTATAGGTCTGCTTTTACTATCTATAGGTCTGCTATTTATCTATAGGTCTGCTATAGGTCTGCTTTTACTAGCTATAGGTCTGCTTTTACTATCTATAGGTCTGCTATAGGTCTGCTTTTACTAGCTATAGGTCTGCTATAGGTCTGCTTTTACTATCTATAGGTCTGCTTTTACTAGCTATAGGTCTGCTTTTACTATCTATAGGTCTGCTATTTTATCTAGGTCTGCTATAGGTCTGCTTTTACTAGCTATAGGTCTGCTTTTACTAGGTCTGCTATAGGTCTGCTTTTACTATCTATAGGTCTGCTATAGGTCTGCTTTTACTAGCTATAGGTCTGCTATAGGTCTGCTTTTACTATCTATAGGTCTGCTTTTACTATCTATAGGTCTGCTTTTACTATCTATAGGTCTGCTTTTACTATCTATAGGTCTGCTATAGGTCTGCTTTTACTATCTATAGGTCTGCTTTTACTATCTATAGGTTACTATCTATAGGTCTGCTTTTTAGCTATAGGTCTGCTATAGGTCTGCTTTTACTATCTATAGGTCTGCTTTTACTAGCTATAGGTCTGCTATAGGTCTGCTTTTACTATCTATAGGTCTGCTTTTACTATCTATAGGTCTGCTTTTACTATCTATAGGTCTGCTTTTACTAGCTATAGGTCTGCTTTTACTATCTATAGGTCTGCTTTTACTATCTATAGGTCTGCTTTTACTATCTATAGGTCTGCTATAGGTCTGCTTTTACTATTTATAGGTCTGCTATAGGTCTGCTTTTACTAGTTATAGGTCTGCTATAGGTCTGCTTTTACTAGCTATAGGTCTGCTTTTACTATCTATAGGTCTGCTTTTACTATCTATAGGTCTGCTTTTACTAGCTATAGGTCTGCTTTTACTATCTATAGGTCTGCTATAGGTCTGCTTTTACTAGTTACAGGTCTGCTATAGGTCTGCTTTTACTATCTATAGGTCTGCTTTTACTAGTTATAGGTCTGCTATAGGTCTGCTTTTACTATCTATAGGTCTGCTTTTACTATCTATAGGTCTGCTTTTACTATCTATAGGTCTGCTATAGGTCTGCTTTTACTATCTATAGGTCTGCTATAGGTCTGCTTTTACTAGTTACAGGTCTGCTATAGGTCTGCTTTTACTATCTATATGTCTGCTATAGGTCTGCTTTTACTATCTATAGGTCTGCTATAGGTCTGCTTTTACTAGTTACAGGTCTGCTTTTACTATCTATAGGTCTGCTTTTACTATCTATAGGTCTGCTTTTACTATCTATAGGTCTGCTTTTACTATCTATAGGTCTGCTTTTACTATCTATAGGTCTGCTATAGGTCTGCTTTTACTATCTATAGGTCTGCTATAGGTCTGCTTTTACTATCTATAGGTCTGCTTTTACTAGCTATAGGTCTGCTTTTACTATCTATAGGTCTGCTTTTACTATCTATAGGTCTGCTTTTACTATCTATAGGTCTGCTTTTACTATCTATAGGTCTGCTTTTACTATCTATAGGTCTGCTTTTACTAGCTATAGGTCTGCTTTTACTATCTATAGGTCTGCTATAGGTCTGCTTTTACTAGCTATAGGTCTGCTATAGGTCTGCTTTTACTATCTATAGGTCTGCTATAGGTCTGCTATAGGTCTGCTTTTACTATCTATAGGTCTGCTTTTACTAGCTATAGGTCTGCTTTTTTTACTATCTATAGGTCTGCTTTTACTATCTATAGGTCTGCTTTTACTAGCTATAGGTCTGCTTTTACTATCTATAGGTCTGCTTTTACTATCTATAGGTCTGCTTTTACTATCTATAGGTCTGCTTTTTACTATCTATAGGTCTGCTTTTACTATCTATAGGTCTGCTTTTACTAGCTATAGGTCTGCTTTTACTATCTTTTACTAGGTCTGCTATAGGTCTGCTTTTACTAGTTACAGGTCTGCTATAGGTCTGCTTTTACTAGTTATAGGTCTGCTATAGGTCTGCTTTTACTATCTATAGGTCTGCTTTTACTAGCTATAGGTCTGCTTTTACTATCTATAGGTCTGCTTTTACTATCTATAGGTCTGCTTTTACTATCTATAGGTCTGCTTTTACTATCTATAGGTCTGCTTTTACTATCTATAGGTCTGCTTTTACTATCTATAGGTCTGCTTTTACTATCTATAGGTCTGCTTTTACTATCTATAGGTCTGCTTTTACTATCTATAGGTCTGCTTTTACTATCTATAGGTCTGCTTTTACTATCTATAGGTCTGCTATAGGTCTGCTTTTACTATCTATAGGTCTGCTATAGGTCTGCTTTTACTAGTTATAGGTCTGCTATAGGTCTGCTTTTACTATCTATAGGTCTGCTTTTACTATCTATAGGTCTGCTTTTACTATCTATAGGTCTGCTTTTACTATCTATAGGTCTGCTTTTACTATCTATAGGTCTGCTATAGGTCTGCTTTTACTATCTATAGGTCTGCTATAGGTCTGCTTTTACTATCTATAGGTCTGCTTTTACTATCTATAGGTCTGCTTTTACTATCTATAGGTCTGCTTTTACTATCTATAGGTCTGCTTTTACTATCTATAGGTCTGCTTTTACTATCTATAGGTCTGCTTTTACTATCTATAGGTCTGCTTTTACTAGCTATAGGTCTGCTTTTACTATCTATAGGTCTGCTATAGGTCTGCTTTTACTAGCTATAGGTCTGCTATAGGTCTGCTTTTACTATCTATAGGTCTGCTATAGGTCTGCTATAGGTCTGCTTTTACTATCTATAGGTCTGCTTTTTAGCTATAGGTCTGCTTTTACTATCTATAGGTCTGCTTTTACTATCTATAGGTCTGCTATCTATAGGTTTTTTACTAGGTCTGCTATAGGTCTGCTTTTACTATCTATAGGTCTGCTTTTACTATCTATAGGTCTGCTTTTACTATCTATAGGTCTGCTTTTACTAGTTATAGGTCTGCTTTTACTATCTATAGGTCTGCTTTTACTATCTATAGGTCTGCTTTTACTATCTATAGGTCTGCTATAGGTCTGCTTTTACTAGTTACAGGTCTGCTATAGGTCTGCTTTTACTAGTTACAGGTCTGCTATAGGTCTGCTTTTACTATCTATAGGTCTGCTTTTACTAGTTATAGGTCTGCTTTTACTATCTATAGGTCTGCTTTTACTATCTATAGGTCTGCTTTTACTATCTATAGGTCTGCTTTTACTATCTATAGGTCTGCTTTTACTATCTATAGGTCTGCTTTTACTATCTATAGGTCTGCTTTTACTATCTATAGGTCTGCTTTTACTATCTATAGGTCTGCTTTACTATCTATAGGTCTGCTTTTACTATCTATAGGTCTGCTTTTACTATCTATAGGTCTGCTTTTACTATCTATAGGTCTGCTTTTACTATCTATAGGTCTGCTATAGGTCTGCTTTTACTAGTTATAGGTCTGCTATAGGTCTGCTTTTACTATCTATAGGTCTGCTTTTACTAGCTATAGGTCTGCTTTTACTATCTATAGGTCTGCTTTTACTATCTATAGGTCTGCTTTTACTATCTATAGGTCTGCTTTTACTAGCTATAGGTCTGCTTTTACTATCTATAGGTCTGCTTTTACTATCTATAGGTCTGCTTTTACTATCTATAGGTCTGCTTTTACTATCTATAGGTCTGCTTTTACTATCTATAGGTCTGCTTTTACTATCTATAGGTCTGCTTTTACTATCTATAGGTCTGCTTTTACTATCTATAGGTCTGCTTTTACTATCTATAGGTCTGCTTTTACTAGTTATAGGTCTGCTTTTACTATCTATAGGTCTGCTTTTACTAGTTATAGGTCTGCTTTTACTATCTATAGTTCTGCTTTTATCTATAGGTCTGCTATAGGTCTGCTTTTCTGCTATAGGTCTGCTTTTACTATCTATAGGTCTGCTTTTACTATCTATAGGTCTGCTTTTACTATCTATAGGTCTGCTATAGGTCTGCTTTTACTATCTATAGGTCTGCTTTTACTATCTATAGGTCTGCTATAGGTCTGCTTTTACTATCTATAGGTCTGCTTTTACTAGCTATAGGTCTGCTATAGGTCTTTACTATCTATAGGTCTGCTTTTACTAGCTATAGGTCTGCTTTTACTATCTATAGGTCTGCTTTACTATCTATAGGTCTGCTATAGGTCTGCTTTTAGTAGCTATAGGTCTGCTTTTACTATCTATAGGTCTGCTATAGGTCTGCTTTTACTAGCTATAGGTCTGCTATAGGTCTGCTTTTACTATCTATAGGTCTGCTTTTACTATCTATAGGTCTGCTTTTACTATCTATAGGTCTGCTATTACTATCTATAGGTCTGCTATAGGTCTGCTTTTACTAGCTATAGGTCTGCTTTTACTATCTATAGGTCTGCTATAGGTCTGCTTTTACTATCTATAGGTCTGCTATAGGTCTGCTTTTACTAGCTATAGGTCTGCTATAGGTCTGCTTTTACTATCTATAGGTCTGCTTTTACTAGCTATAGGTCTGCTTTTTTACTATCTATAGGTCTGCTTTTACTATCTATAGGTCTGCTATATAGGTCTGCTTTTACTAGCTATAGGTCTGCTTTTACTATCTATAGGTCTGCTATAGGTCTGCTTTTACTAGCTATAGGTCTGCTATAGGTCTGCTTTTACTATCTATAGGTCTGCTTTTACTAGCTATAGGTCTGCTTTTACTATCTAGGTCTGCTTTTACTATCTATAGGTCTGCTATAGGTCTGCTTTTTTTACTACTATAGGTCTGCTATAGGTCTGCTTTTACTATCTATAGGTCTGCTTTTACTATCTATAGGTCTGCTATAGGTCTGCTTTTACTATCTATAGGTCTGCTTTTACTATCTATAGGTCTGCTTTTACTATCTATAGGTCTGCTTTTACTAGCTATAGGTCTGCTTTTACTATCTATAGGTCTGCTATAGGTCTGCTTTTACTATCTATAGGTCTGCTATAGGTCTGCTTTTACTATCTATAGGTCTGCTTTTACTATCTATAGGTCTGCTTTTACTATCTATAGGTCTGCTTTTACTATCTATAGGTCTGCTTTTACTATCTATAGGTCTGCTTTTACTATCTATAGGTCTGCTTTTACTAGCTATAGGTCTGCTTTTACTATCTATAGGTCTGCTTTTACTAGCTATAGGTCTGCTATAGGTCTGCTTTTACTATCTATAGGTCTGCTTTTACTAGCTATAGGTCTGCTTTTACTATCTATAGGTCTGCTTTTACTAGCTATAGGTCTGCTTTTACTATCTATAGGTCTGCTTTTACTATCTATAGGTCTGCTTTTACTATCTATAGGTCTGCTTTTACTATCTATAGGTCTGCTTTTACTATCTATAGGTCTGCTTTTTACTATCTATAGGTCTGCTTTTACTATCTATAGGTCTGCTTTTACTAGCTATAGGTCTGCTTTTACTATCTATAGGTCTGCTATAGGTCTGCTTTTACTACTATAGGTCTGCTATAGGTCTGCTTTTACTATCTATAGTTCTGCTTTTACTATCTATAGGTCTGCTTTTACTATCTATAGGTCTGCTTTTACTAGCTATAGGTCTGCTTTTACTATCTATAGGTCTGCTTTTACTATCTATAGGTCTGCTTTTACTATCTATAGGTCTGCTTTTACTATCTATAGGTCTGCTTTTACTATCTATAGGTCTGCTTTTACTATCTATAGGTCTGCTTTTACTATCTATAGGTCTGCTTTTACTATCTATAGGTCTGCTTTTACTATCTATAGGTCTGCTTTTACTATCTATAGGTCTGCTTTTACTATCTATAGGTCTGCTATAGGTCTGCTTTTACTATCTATAGGTCTGCTATAGGTCTGCTTTTACTATCTATAGGTCTGCTTTTACTATCTATAGGTCTGCTTTTACTATCTATAGGTCTGCTTTTACTATCTATAGGTCTGCTTTTACTATCTATAGGTCTGCTTTTACTATCTATAGGTCTGCTTTTACTATCTATAGGTCTGCTTTTACTATCTATAGGTCTGCTTTTACTAGCTATAGGTCTGCTTTTACTATCTATAGGTCTGCTTTTACTATCTATAGGTCTGCTTTTACTATCTATAGGTCTGCTTTTACTATCTATAGGTCTGCTTTTACTATCTATAGGTCTGCTTTTACTATCTATAGGTCTGCTTTTACTATCTATAGGTCTGCTTTTACTATCTATAGGTCTGCTTTTACTATCTATAGGTCTGCTTTTACTATCTATAGGTCTGCTTTTACTATCTATAGGTCTGCTTTTACTATCTATAGGTCTGCTTTTACTAGCTATAGGTCTGCTTTTACTATCTATAGGTCTGCTTTTACTATCTATAGGTCTGCTTTTACTATCTATAGGTCTGCTTTTACTATCTATAGGTCTGCTTTTACTATCTATAGGTCTGCTTTTACTATCTATAGGTCTGCTTTTACTATCTATAGGTCTGCTTTTACTATCTATAGGTCTGCTTTTACTATCTATAGGTCTGCTTTTACTAGCTATAGGTCTGCTTTTACTATCTATAGGTCTGCTTTTACTATCTATAGGTCTGCTATAGGTCTGCTTTTACTATCTATAGGTCTGCTTTTACTATCTATAGGTCTGCTATAGGTCTGCTTTTACTATCTATAGGTCTGCTATAGGTCTGCTTTTACTATCTATAGGTCTGCTTTTACTATCTATAGGTCTGCTATAGGTCTGCTTTTACTATCTATAGGTCTGCTTTTACTATCTATAGGTCTGCTATAGGTCTGCTTTTACCATCTATAGGTCTGCTTTTACTAGCTATAGGTCTGCTTTTACTATCTATAGGTCTGCTTTTACTATCTATAGGTCTGCTATAGGTCTGCTTTTACCATCTATAGGTCTGCTTTTACTAGCTATAGGTCTGCTTTTACTATCTATAGGTCTGCTATAGGTCTGCTTTTACCATCTATAGGTCTGCTTTTACTATCTATAGGTCTGCTTTTTACTATCTATAGGTCTGCTTTTACTATCTATAGGTCTGCTATAGGTCTGCTTTTACTAGCTATAGGTCTGCTTTTACTATCTATAGGTCTGCTATAGGTCTGCTTTTACTTTTACTTTTACTATCTATAGGTCTACTATCTATAGGTCTGCTTTTACTAGCTATAGGTCTGCTATAGGTCTGCTTTTACTATCTATAGGTCTGCTTTTACTAGCTATAGGTCTGCTTTTACTATCTATAGGTCTGCTTTTTTAGGTCTGCTATAGGTCTGCTTTTACTATCTATAGGTCTGCTTTTACTATCTATAGGTCTGCTTTTACTATCTATAGGTCTGCTTTTACTAGCTATAGGTCTGCTTTTACTATCTATAGGTCTGCTTTTACTATCTATAGGTCTGCTTTTACTATCTATAGGTCTGCTTTTACTATCTATAGGTCTGCTTTTACTATAGGTCTGCTATAGGTCTGCTTTTACTAGCTATAGGTCTGCTTTTACTATCTATAGGTCTGCTATAGGTCTGCTTTTACTATCTATAGGTCTGCTTACTATCTATAGGTCTGCTTTTTACTATAGGTCTGCTATAGGTCTGCTTTTACTATCTATAGGTCTGCTTTTACTATCTATAGGTCTGCTTTTACTATCTATAGGTCTGCTTTTATAGGTCTGCTATAGGTCTGCTTTTACTAGCTATAGGTCTGCTTTTACTATCTATAGGTCTGCTTTTACTATCTATAGGTCTGCTTTTACTAGCTATAGGTCTGCTTTTACTATCTATAGGTCTGCTTTTACTATCTATAGGTCTGCTTTTACTATCTATAGGTCTGCTTTTACTATCTATAGGTCTGCTTTTACTATCTATAGGTCTGCTTTTACTATCTATAGGTCTGCTTTTACTATCTATAGGTCTGCTTTTACTATCTATAGGTCTGCTTTTACTAGCTATAGGTCTGCTTTTACTATCTATAGGTCTGCTTTTACTATCTATAGGTCTGCTTTTACTATCTATAGGTCTGCTTTTACTATCTATAGGTCTGCTATAGGTCTGCTTTTACTAGCTATAGGTCTGCTTTTACTATCTATAGGTCTGCTATAGGTCTGCTTTTACTATCTATAGGTCTGCTTTTACTATCTATAGGTCTGCTTTTACTATCTATAGGTCTGCTATAGGTCTGCTTTTACTATCTATAGGTCTGCTTTTACTATCTATAGGTCTGCTTGCTATAGGTCTGCTTTTACTATCTATAGGTCTGTCTCTATAGGTCTGCTTTTACTATCTATAGGTCTGCTTTTACTATCTATAGGTCTGCTTTTACTAGCTATAGGTCTGCCTTTACTAGCTATAGGTCTCTATAGGTCTGCTTTTACTAGCTATAGGTCTGCTTTTACTATCTATAGGTCTGCTTTTACTATCTATAGGTCTGCTTTTACTATCTATAGGTCTGCTATAGGTCTGCTTTTACTATCTATAGGTCTGCTTTTACTATCTATAGGTCTGCTTTTACTATCTATAGGTCTGCTTTTACTATCTATAGGTCTGCTATAGGTCTGCTTTTACTATCTATAGGTCTGCTTTTACTATCTATAGGTCTGCTATAGGTCTGCTTTTACTATCTATAGGTCTGCTTTTACTATCTATAGGTCTGCTTTTACTAGCTATAGGTCTGCTATAGGTCTGCTTTTACTATCTATAGGTCTGCTTTTACTATCTATAGGTCTGCTTTTACTAGCTATAGGTCTGCTTTTACTATCTATAGGTCTGCTTTTACTATCTATAGGTCTAGGTCTGCTTTTACTATCTATAGGTCTGCTTTTACTATCTATAGGTCTGCTATAGGTCTGCTTTTACTAGCTATAGGTCTGCTATAGGTCTGCTTTTACTATCTATAGGTCTGCTTTTACTAGCTATAGGTCTGCTATAGGTCTGCTTTTACTATCTATAGGTCTCTATAGGTCTGCTTTTACTACTATAGGTCTCTATAGGTCTGCTTTTACTATCTATAGGTCTGCTTTTTTACTATAGGTCTGCTATAGGTCTGCTTTTACTATCTATAGGTCTGCTTTTACTATCTATAGGTCTGCTTTTACTATCTATAGGTCTGCTTTTTCTGCTATAGGTCTGCTTTTTACTAGGTCTGCTATAGGTCTGCTTTTACTACTATAGGTCTGCTATAGGTCTGCTTTTACTATCTATAGGTCTGCTTTTACTAGCTATAGGTCTGCTTTTACTATCTATAGGTCTGCTTTTACTATCTATAGGTCTGCTTTTACTATCTATAGGTCTGCTTTTACTATCTATAGGTCTGCTTTTACTATCTATAGGTCTGCTTTTACTATCTATAGGTCTGCTTTTTAGGTCTGCTATAGGTCTGCTTTTACTTATAGGTCTGCTATAGGTCTGCTTTTACTATCTATAGGTCTGCTTTTACTATCTATAGGTCTGCTTTTACTATCTATAGGTCTGCTTTTACTATCTATAGGTCTGCTTTTACTATCTATAGGTCTGCTTTTACTATCTATAGGTCTGCTTTTACTATCTATAGGTCTGCTTTTTTTTTACTATCTATAGGTCTGCTTTTTACTATCTATAGGTCTGCTTTTACCAGCTATAGGTCTGCTTTTACTATCTATAGGTCTGCTATAGGTCTGCTTTTACCATCTATAGGTCTGCTTTTACTATCTATAGGTCTGCTTTTACTATCTATAGGTCTGCTATAGGTCTGCTTTTACTATCTATAGGTCTGCTTTTACTAGCTATAGGTCTGCTTTTACTATCTATAGGTCTGCTTTTACTATCTATAGGTCTGCTTTTACTATCTATAGGTCTGCTTTTACTATCTATAGGTCTGCTTTTACTATCTATAGGTCTGCTTTTACTATCTATAGGTCTGCTTTTACTATCTATAGGTCTGCTTTTACTATCTATAGGTCTGCTTTTACTATCTATAGGTCTGCTTTTACTATCTATAGGTCTGCTTTTACTATCTATAGGTCTGCTTTTACTATCTATAGGTCTGCTATAGGTCTGCTTTTACTCTATAGGTCTCTATAGGTCTGCTTTTACTATCTATAGGTCTGCTTTTACTATCTATAGGTCTGCTTTTACTATCTATAGGTCTGCTTTTACTATCTATAGGTCTGCTTTTACTATCTATAGGTCTGCTTTTACTATCTATAGGTCTGCTTTTACTATCTATAGGTCTGCTATAGGTCTGCTTTTACTAGTTATAGGTCTGCTTTTACTATCTATAGGTCTGCTTTTACTATCTATAGGTCTGCTTTTACTATCTATAGGTCTGCTTTTACTAGCTATAGGTCTGCTTTTACTATCTATAGGTCTGCTTTTACTATCTATAGGTCTGCTTTTACTAGCTATAGGTCTGCTTTTACTATCTATAGGTCTGCTTTTACTATCTATAGGTCTGCTTTTACTATCTATAGGTCTGCTTTTACTATCTATAGGTCTGCTTTTACTATCTATAGGTCTGCTTTTACTATCTATAGGTCTGCTTTTTACTATCTATAGGTCTGCTTTTACTAGCTATAGGTCTATAGGTCTGCTTTTACTATCTATAGGTCTGCTTTTACTATCTATAGGTCTGCTTTTACTAGCTATAGGTCTGCTTTTACTATCTATAGGTCTGCTTTTACTAGTCTATAGGTCTGCTATAGGTCTGCTTTTACTATCTATAGTCTGCTTTTCTGCTATAGGTCTGCTTTTACTAGTCTATAGGTCTGCTAGGTCTGCTTTACTATCTAGGTCTGCTTTTACTATCTATAGGTCTGCTATAGGTCTGCTTTTACTATCTATAGGTCTGCTTTTACTATCTATAGGTCTGCTTTTACTATCTATAGGTCTGCTATAGGTCTGCTTTTACTAGCTATAGGTCTGCTTTTACTAGCTATAGGTCTGCTTTTACTATCTATAGGTCTGCTTTTACTATCTATAGGTCTGCTTTTACTATCTATAGGTCTGCTTTTACTATCTATAGGTCTGCTTTTACTATCTATAGGTCTGCTTTTACTATCTATAGGTCTGCTTTTACTATCTATAGGTCTGCTTTTACTATCTATAGGTCTGCTTTTACTATCTATAGGTCTGCTTTTACTAGCTATAGGTCTGCTTTTACTAGCTATAGGTCTGCTTTTACTATCTATAGGTCTGCTTTTACTATCTATAGGTCTGCTTTTACTATCTATAGGTCTGCTTTTACTATCTATAGGTCTGCTATAGGTCTGCTTTTACTATCTATAGGTCTGCTTTTACTATCTATAGGTCTGCTATAGGTCTGCTTTTACTAGCTATAGGTCTGCTTTTACTAGCTATAGGTCTGCTTTTACTATCTATAGGTCTGCTTTTACTATCTATAGGTCTGCTTTTACTATCTATAGGTCTGCTTTTACTAGCTATAGGTCTGCTTTTACTATCTATAGGTCTGCTTTTACTATCTATAGGTCTGCTTTTACTATCTATAGGTCTGCTTTTACTAGCTATAGGTCTGCTTTTACTAGCTATAGGTCTGCTTTTACTATCTATAGGTCTGCTTTTACTATCTATAGGTCTGCTTTTACTATCTATAGGTCTGCTTTTACTATCTATAGGTCTGCTTTTACTATCTATAGGTCTGCTTTTACTATCTATAGGTCTGCTTTTACTATCTATAGGTCTGCTTTTACTATCTATAGGTCTGCTTTTACTATCTATAGGTCTGCTTTTACTATCTATAGGTCTGCTATAGGTCTGCTTTTACTAGCTACAGGTCTGCTTTTACTAGCTGTAGGTCCAAGCCTAATCCAGTGTTATACCACAGTTTAACCAGCAGGAGGCACTGTCCCCCCTCTGAATGGAGAATCTGGTACTGCAGCACAGGATATGAGGCGTGGTTGGATGGATAGCATGCAAGGGGTGGGTTTTAAATTAGGTACATTTTCCATTTTATACACAGTACCAGTCAAAAGTTTTAGAACACCTACTCATTCAAGGTTTTATTTTATTTTGTACTATTTTCTACATTGTAGAATTATAGTGAAGACATCGACACTATGAAATAACACACATGGAATCATGTAGTAACCAAACAAGTGTTAAACAAATCAAAATATATTTTAGATTCTTCAAAGTAGCCACCCTTTGCCTTGATGACAACTTTTCACACTTGGCATTCTCTCAACCAGCTTCACCTGGAATACTTTTCCAACAGTATTGAAGGAGTTCCCACATATGCTGAGCATTTGTTGGCTTTTTTTCTGTGGTCTGACTCATCCCAAACCATCTCAAATGGGTTGACGTCAGGTGATTGTGGAGGCCAGGTCATCTGATGCAGCACTCCATCACTCTCCTTCTTGATCAAATAGACCTTACACAGCCTGGAGGTGTGTTGGGTCATTGTCCTGTTGAAAAACTAATGATAGTCCCACTAAGCGCAAACCAGACGGGATGGCGTATCGCTGCAGAATGCTGTGGTAGTCATGCTGGTTAAGTGTGCCTTGAATTCTACATAAATCACAGACAGTGTCACCAGCAAAGCACCATCACACCTCCTCCTCCATGCTTCACAGTGGGAACCACACATGCAGAGATCATCCATTCACCTACTCTGCATCTCACAAAGACACGGTGGTTGGAACCAAAAATCTAAAATTTGGACGCATCAGACCAAAGGACAGATTTCCACCGGTCTAATGTCCATTGCTCGTGTTTCTCGGCCAAAGCAAGTCTCTTATTATTATTGGTGTCCTTTAGTAGTGGTTTCTTTGCAGCAATTTGACCATAAAGGCCTGATTCACGCAGTCTCCTCTGATCAGTTGATGTTGAGATGTGTCTGTTACTTGAACTCTGTGATGCATTTATTTGGGCTGCAATTTCTGAGGCTGGTAACTCTCTTGGACTTATCCTCTGCAGCAGAGGTAACTCTGGGTCTTCCTTTCCTGTGGCGGTCCTCATGAGAGCCAGTTTCATCATAGCGCTTGATTGTTTTTCCGACTGCACTTGAAGAAACTTTCAAAGTTTTTGAAATTTTCCAGATTGACTGACCCTCATGTCTTAAAGTAATGATGGAGTGTCGTTTTTCTTTGCTTATTTGAGCTGTTCTTGCCATAATATAGACTTGGTCTTTTACCAAATGGGGCTATCTTCTATATACCACCCCTACCTTGTCACAACACAACTGATTGGCTCAAACGCATTTAAGAAGGAAAGAAATTCCACAAATGTACTTTTAACAAGGCACCCCTGTTAATTGATATGCATTCCAGGTGACTACCTCATGAAGCTGGTTGAGAGAATACCAAGAGTGTGCAAAGCTGTCATCAAGGCAAAGGGTGGCTACTTTGAAGAATCTCAAATATAAAATATATTTAGATTTGTTTAACACTTTTGTTGGTTACTACATGATTCCATATGTGTTGTTTCATAGTTTTGATGTCTTCACTATTATTCTACAATGTAGAAAATAGTAAAAAAAAAGAAAAATCCTTGAATGAGTCAGTGTGTTCAAACATTTGACTGGTACTGTATGTACATTTATGACCTCATAACTGGGAAGTAAGAGATTCCCGGGAGCATTTGAAGGCAGCACACTGGTACTGTATATACATTTATGATCTCACAACTGGGGAGTAAGAGATTCCCGGGAGCATTTGAAGGCAGCACACTGGTACTGTATATACATTTATGATCTCACAACTGGGGAGTAAGAGATTCCCGGGAGCATTTGAAGGCAGCACACTGGTACTGTATATACATTTATGACCTCACAACTGGGAAGTAAGAGATTCCCAGGAGCATTTGAAGGCAGCACACTGGTACTGTATATACATTTATGATCTCACAACTGGGGAGTAAGAGATTCGGGAGCATTTGAAGGCAGCACACTGGTACTGTATATACATTTATGACCTCACAACTGGGAAGTAAGAGATTCCCAGGAGCATTTGAAGGCAGCACACTGGTACTGTATATACATTTATGACCTCATAACTGGGAAGTAAGAGATTCCCAGGAGCATTTGAAGGCAGCACACTGGTACTGTATATACATTTATGATCTCACAACTGGGGAGTAAGAGATTCGGGAGCATTTGAAGGCAGCACACTGGTACTGTATATACATTTATGATCTCACAACTGGGGAGTAAGAGATTCCCGGGAGCATTTGAAGGCAGCACACTGGTACTGTATATACATTTATGACCTCACAACTGGGAAGTAAGAGATTCCCAGGAGCATTTGAAGGCAGCACACTGGTACTGTATATACATTTATGATCTCACAACTGGGGAGTAAGAGATTCTGGTGCATTTGAAGGCAGCACACTGGTACTGTATATACATTTATGACCTCACAACTGGGAAGTAAGAGATTCCCAGGAGCATTTGAAGGCAGCACACTGGTACTGTATATACATTTATGACCTCATAACTGGGAAGTAAGAGATTCCCAGGAGCATTTGAAGGCAGCACACTGGTACTGTATATACATTTATGATCTCACAACTGGGGAGTAAGAGATTCGGGAGCATTTGAAGGCAGCACACTGGTACTGTATATACATTTATGACCTCACAACTGGGAAGTAAGAGATTCCCAGGGAGCATTTGAAGGCAGCACACTGGTACTGTATATACATTTATGACCTCATAACTGGGAAGTAAGAGAGATTCCCGGGAGCATTTGAAGGCAGCACACTGGTACTGTATATACATTTATGACCTCACAACTGGGAAGTAAGAGATTCCCAGGAGCATTTGAAGGCAGCACACTGGTACTGTATATACATTTATGACCTCACAACTGGGAAATTAGAGATTCCAGGGGAGCATTTGAAGGCAGCACACTGGTACTGTATATACATTTATGACCTCACAACTGGGAAGTAAGAGATTCCCAGGAGCATTTGAAGGCAGCACACTGGTACTGTATATACATTTATGACCTCACAACTGGGAAGTAAGAGATTCCCAGGAGCATTTGAAGGCAGCACACTGGTACTGTATATACATTTATGATCTCACAACTGGGGAGTAAGAGATTCCGGGAGCATTTGAAGGCAGCACACTGGTACTGTATATACATTTATGATCTCACAACTGGGGAGTAAGAGATTTCGAGCATTTGAAGGCAGCACACTGGTACTGTATATACATTTATGACCTCACAACTGGGAAGTAAGAGATTCCCAGGAGCATTTGAAGGCAGCACACTGGTACTGTATATACATTTATGATCTCACAACTGGGGAGTAAGAGATTCCCGGAGCATTTGAAGGCAGCACACTGGTACTGTATATACATTTATGACCTCACAACTGGGAAGTAAGAGATTCCCAGGAGCATTTGAAGGCAGCACACTGGTACTGTATGTACATTTATGACCTCATAACTGGGAAGTAAGAGATTCCCGGGAGCATTTGAAGGCAGCACACTGGTACTGTATATACATTTATGATCTCACAACTGGGGAGTAAGAGATTCCCGGGAGCATTTGAAGGCAGCACACTGGTACTGTATATACATTTATGATCTCACAACTGGGGAGTAAGAGATTCCCGGGAGCATTTGAAGGCAGCACACTGGTACTGTATATACATTTATGACCTCACAACTGGGAAGTAAGAGATTCCCAGGAGCATTTGAAGGCAGCACACTGGTACTGTATATACATTTATGATCTCACAACTGGGGAGTAAGAGATTCCCGGGAGCATTTGAAGGCAGCACACTGGTACTGTATATACATTTATGACCTCACAACTGGGAAGTAAGAGATTCCCAGGAGCATTTGAAGGCAGCACACTGGTACTGTATATACATTTATGACCTCATAACTGGGAAGTAAGAGATTCCCAGGAGCATTTGAAGGCAGCACACTGGTACTGTATATACATTTATGATCTCACAACTGGGGAGTAAGAGATTCCCGGGAGCATTTGAAGGCAGCACACTGGTACTGTATATACATTTATGACCTCACAACTGGGAAGTAAGAGATTCCCAGGAGCATTTGAAGGCAGCACACTGGTACTGTATATACATTTATGACCTCATAACTGGGAAGTAAGAGATTCCCGGGAGCATTTGAAGGCAGCACACTGGTACTGTATATACATTTATGACCTCACAACTGGGAAGTAAGAGATTCCCAGGAGCATTTGAAGGCAGCACACTGGTACTGTATATACATTTATGACCTCACAACTGGGAAATTAGAGATTCCAGGGAGCATTTGAAGGCAGCACACTGGTACTGTATATACATTTATGACCTCACAACTGGGAAGTAAGAGATTCCCAGGAGCATTTGAAGGCAGCACACTGGTACTGTATATACATTTATGACCTCACAACTGGGAAGTAAGAGATTCCCAGGAGCATTTGAAGGCAGCACACTGGTACTGTATATACATTTATGACCTCACAACTGGGAAATTAGAGATTCCAGGGAGCATTTGAAGGCAGCACACTGGTACTGTATATACATTTATGACCTCACAACTGGGAAATTAGAGATTCCAGGAGCATTTGAAGGCAGCACACTGGTACTGTATATACATTTATGACCTCACAACTGGGAAGTAAGAGATTCCCAGGAGCATTTGAAGGCAGCACACTGGTACTGTATATACATTTATGATCTCACAACTGGGGAGTAAGAGATTCCCGGGAGCATTTGAAGGCAGCACACTGGTACTGTATATACATTTATGATCTCACAACTGGGGAGTAAGAGATTCCCGGGAGCATTTGAAGGCAGCACACTGGTACTGTATATACATTTATGACCTCACAACTGGGAAGTAAGAGATTCCCAGGAGCATTTGAAGGCAGCACACTGGTACTGTATATACATTTATGATCTCACAACTGGGGAGTAAGAGATTCCCGGAGCATTTGAAGGCAGCACACTGGTACTGTATATACATTTATGACCTCACAACTGGGAAGTAAGAGATTCCCAGGAGCATTTGAAGGCAGCACACTGGTACTGTATATACATTTATGACCTCATAACTGGGAAGTAAGAGATTCCCAGGAGCATTTGAAGGCAGCACACTGGTACTGTATATACATTTATGACCTCACAACTGGGAAATTAGAGATTCCAGGGAGCATTTGAAGGCAGCACACTGGTACTGTATATACATTTATGACCTCACAACTGGGAAGTAAGAGATTCCCAGGAGCATTTGAAGGCAGCACACTGGTACTGTATATACATTTATGACCTCATAACTGGGAAGTAAGAGATTCCCGGGAGCATTTGAAGGCAGCACACTGGTACTGTATATACATTTATGACCTCACAACTGGGAAGTAAGAGATTCCCAGGAGCATTTGAAGGCAGCACACTGGTACTGTATATACATTTATGACCTCACAACTGGGAAATTAGAGATTCCAGGGAGCATTTGAAGGCAGCACACTGGTACTGTATATACATTTATGACCTCACAACTGGGAAGTAAGAGATTCCCAGGAGCATTTGAAGGCAGCACACTGGTACTGTATATACATTTATGACCTCACAACTGGGAAGTAAGAGATTCCCGGGAGCATTTGAAGGCAGCACACTGGTACTGTATATACATTTATGACCTCACAACTGGGAAGTAAGAGATTCCAGGGAGCATTTGAAGGCAGCACACTGGTACTGTATATACATTTATGACCTCACAACTGGGAAATTAGAGATTCCCGGGAGCATTTGAAGGCAGCACACTGGTACTGTATATACATTTATGACCTCACAACTGGGAAGTAAGAGATTCCCAGGAGCATTTGAAGGCAGCACACTGGTACTGTATATACATTTATGATCTCACAACTGGGGAGTAAGAGATTCCGGGAGCATTTGAAGGCAGCACACTGGTACTGTATATACATTTATGACCTCACAACTGGGAAGTAAGAGATTCCCAGGAGCATTTGAAGGCAGCACACTGGTACTGTATATACATTTATGACCTCATAACTGGGAAGTAAGAGATTCCCAGGAGCATTTGAAGGCAGCACACTGGTACTGTATATACATTTATGACCTCACAACTGGGAAGTAAGAGATTCCCAGGAGCATTTGAAGGCAGCACACTGGTACTGTATATACATTTATGATCTCACAACTGGGGAGTAAGAGATTCCCGGGAGCATTTGAAGGCAGCACACTGGTACTGTATATACATTTATGACCTCACAACTGGGAAGTAAGAGATTCCCAGGAGCATTTGAAGGCAGCACACTGGTACTGTATATACATTTATGATCTCACAACTGGGGAGTAAGAGATTCCCGGGAGCATTTGAAGGCAGCACACTGGTACTGTATATACATTTATGACCTCACAACTGGGAAGTAAGAGATTCCCAGGAGCATTTGAAGGCAGCACACTGGTACTGTATATACATTTATGACCTCATAACTGGGAAGTAAGAGATTCCCAGGAGCATTTGAAGGCAGCACACTGGTACTGTATATACATTTATGACCTCACAACTGGGAAGTAAGAGATTCCCAGGAGCATTTGAAGGCAGCACACTGGTACTGTATATACATTTATGACCTCACAACTGGGAAATTAGAGATTCCAGGGAGCATTTGAAGGCAGCACACTGGTACTGTATATACATTTATGACCTCACAACTGGGAAGTAAGAGATTCCCAGGAGCATTTGAAGGCAGCACACTGGTACTGTATATACATTTATGACCTCACAACTGGGAAAGTAAGAGATTCCAGGGAGCATTTGAAGGCAGCACACTGGTACTGTATATACATTTATGACCTCACAACTGGGAAATTAGAGATTCCAGGGAGCATTTGAAGGCAGCACACTGGTACTGTATATACATTTATGACCTCACAACTGGGAAATTAGAGATTCAGGGAGCATTTGAAGGCAGCACGCTGGTACTGTATATACATTTATGACCTCACAACTGGGAAGTAAGAGATTCCCAGGAGCATTTGAAGGCAGCACACTGGTACTGTATATACATTTATGACCTCACAACTGGGAAGTAAGAGATTCCCAGGAGCATTTGAAGGCAGCACACTGGTACTGTATATACATTTATGACCTCACAACTGGGAAATTAGAGATTCCAGGGAGCATTTGAAGGCAGCACACTGGTACTGTATATACATTTATGACCTCACAACTGGGAAGTAAGAGATTCCCAGGAGCATTTGAAGGCAGCACACTGGTACTGTATATACATTTATGACCTCACAACTGGGAAATTAGAGATTCCAGGGAGCATTTGAAGGCAGCACACTGGTACTGTATATACATTTATGACCTCACAACTGGGAAATTAGAGATTCCAGGGAGCATTTGAAGGCAGCACACTGGTACTGTATATACATTTATGACCTCACAACTGGGAAATTAGAGATTCCCGGGAGCATTTGAAGGCAGCACGCTGGTACTGTATATACATTTATGACCTCACAACTGGGAAGTAAGAGATTCCCAGGAGCATTTGAAGGCAGCACACTGGTACTGTATATACATTTATGACCTCACAACTGGGAAGTAAGAGATTCCCAGGAGCATTTGAAGGCAGCACACTGGTACTGTATATACATTTATGACCTCACAACTGGGAAATTAGAGATTCCAGGGAGCATTTGAAGGCAGCACACTGGTACTGTATATACATTTATGACCTCACAACTGGGAAGTAAGAGATTCCCAGGAGCATTTGAAGGCAGCACACTGGTACTGTATATACATTTATGACCTCACAACTGGGAAATTAGAGATTCCAGGGAGCATTTGAAGGCAGCACACTGGTACTGTATATACATTTATGACCTCACAACTGGGAAGTAAGAGATTCCCAGGAGCATTTGAAGGCAGCACACTGGTACTGTATATACATTTATGACCTCACAACTGGGAAATTAGAGATTCCAGGGAGCATTTGAAGGCAGCACACTGGTACTGTATATACATTTATGACCTCACAACTGGGAAATTAGAGATTCCCAGGGAGCATTTGAAGGCAGCACACTGGTACTGTATATACATTTATGACCTCACAACTGGGAAGTAAGAGATTCCAGGAGCATTTGAAGGCAGCACACTGGTACTGTATATACATTTATGACCTCACAACTGGGAAATTAGAGATTCCAGGGAGCATTTGAAGGCAGCACACTGGTACTGTATATACATTTATGACCTCACAACTGGGAAATTAGAGATTCCAGGGAGCATTTGAAGGCAGCACACTGGTACTGTATATACATTTATGACCTCACAACTGGGAAATTAGAGATTCCCGGGAGCATTTGAAGGCAGCACACTGGTACTGTATATACATTTATGACCTCACAACTGGGAAGTAAGAGATTCCCAGGAGCATTTGAAGGCAGCACACTGGTACTGTATATACATTTATGACCTCACAACTGGGAAATTAGAGATTCCAGGGAGCATTTGAAGGCAGCACACTGGTACTGTATATACATTTATGACCTCACAACTGGGAAATTAGAGATTCCCGGGAGCATTTGAAGGCAGCACGCTGGTACTGTATATACATTTATGACCTCACAACTGGGAAGTAAGAGATTCCCAGGAGCATTTGAAGGCAGCACACTGGTACTGTATATACATTTATGACCTCACAACTGGGAAGTAAGAGATTCCCAGGAGCATTTGAAGGCAGCACACTGGTACTGTATATACATTTATGACCTCACAACTGGGAAATTAGAGATTCCAGGGAGCATTTGAAGGCAGCACACTGGTACTGTATATACATTTATGACCTCACAACTGGGAAGTAAGAGATTCCCAGGAGCATTTGAAGGCAGCACACTGGTACTGTATATACATTTATGACCTCACAACTGGGAAATTAGAGATTCCAGGGAGCATTTGAAGGCAGCACACTGGTACTGTATATACATTTATGACCTCACAACTGGGAAGTAAGAGATTCCCAGGAGCATTTGAAGGCAGCACACTGGTACTGTATATACATTTATGACCTCATAACTGGGAAGTAAGAGATTCAGGGAGCATTTGAAGGCAGCACACTGGTACTGTATATACATTTATGACCTCACAACTGGGAAGTAAGAGATTCCCAGGAGCATTTGAAGGCAGCACACTGGTACTGTATATACATTTATGACCTCACAACTGGGAAATTAGAGATTCCAGGGAGCATTTGAAGGCAGCACACTGGTACTGTATATACATTTATGACCTCACAACTGGGAAATTAGAGATTCCCAGGAGCATTTGAAGGCAGCACACTGGTACTGTATATACATTTATGACCTCACAACTGGGAAGTAAGAGATTCCCAGGAGCATTTGAAGGCAGCACACTGGTACTGTATATACATTTATGACCTCACAACTGGGAAATTAGAGATTCCAGGGAGCATTTGAAGGCAGCACACTGGTACTGTATATACATTTATGACCTCACAACTGGGAAGTAAGAGATTCCCGGGAGCATTTGAAGGCAGCACACTGGTACTGTATATACATTTATGACCTCACAACTGGGAAGTAAGAGATTCCCAGGAGCATTTGAAGGCAGCACACTGGTACTGTATATACATTTATGACCTCACAACTGGGAAATTAGAGATTCCAGGGAGCATTTGAAGGCAGCACACTGGTACTGTATATACATTTATGACCTCACAACTGGGAAATTAGAGATTCCAGGGAGCATTTGAAGGCAGCACACTGGTACTGTATATACATTTATGACCTCACAACTGGGAAATAAGAGATTCCCGGGAGCATTTGAAGGCAGCACACTGGTACTGTATATACATTTATGACCTCACAACTGGGAAATAAGAAATTCCCGGGAGCATTTGAAGGCAGCACACTGGTACTGTATATACATTTATGACCTCACAACTGGGAAATAAGAGATTCCAGGGAGCATTTGAAGGCAGCACACTGGTACTGTATATACATTTATGACCTCACAACTGGGAAATTAGAGATTCCCAGGGAGCATTTGAAGGCAGCACACTGGTACTGTATATACATTTATGACCTCACAACTGGGAAATTAGAGATTCCAGGGAGCATTTGAAGGCAGCACACTGGTACTGTATATACATTTATGACCTCACAACTGGGAAATTAGAGATTCCAGGGAGCATTTGAAGGCAGCACACTGGTACTGTATATACATTTATGACCTCACAACTGGGAAATTAGAGATTCCAGGGAGCATTTGAAGGCAGCACACTGGTACTGTATATACATTTATGACCTCACAACTGGGAAAGTAAGAGATTCCCAGGAGCATTTGAAGGCAGCACACTGGTACTGTATATACATTTATGACCTCACAACTGGGAAATTAGAGATTCCAGGAGCATTTGAAGGCAGCACACTGGTACTGTATATACATTTATGACCTCACAACTGGGAAATTAGAGATTCCCAGGGAGCATTTGAAGGCAGCACACTGGTACTGTATATACATTTATGACCTCACAACTGGGAAATTAGAGATTCCAGGGAGCATTTGAAGGCAGCACACTGGTACTGTATATACATTTATGACCTCACAACTGGGAAGTAAGAGATTCCCAGGAGCATTTGAAGGCAGCACACTGGTACTGTATATACATTTATGACCTCACAACTGGGAAATTAGAGATTCCAGGGAGCATTTGAAGGCAGCACACTGGTACTGTATATACATTTATGACCTCACAACTGGGAAGTAAGAGATTCCCAGGAGCATTTGAAGGCAGCACACTGGTACTGTATATACATTTATGACCTCACAACTGGGAAATTAGAGATTCCAGGGAGCATTTGAAGGCAGCACACTGGTACTGTATATACATTTATGACCTCACAACTGGGAAATTAGAGATTCCAGGGAGCATTTGAAGGCAGCACACTGGTACTGTATATACATTTATGACCTCACAACTGGGAAAAGAGATTCCAGGGAGCATTTGAAGGCAGCACACTGGTACTGTATATACATTTATGACCTCACAACTGGGAAATTAGAGATTCCAGGGAGCATTTGAAGGCAGCACACTGGTACTGTATATACATTTATGACCTCACAACTGGGAAATTAGAGATTCCCAGGGAGCATTTGAAGGCAGCACACTGGTACTGTATATACATTTATGACCTCACAACTGGGAAATTAGAGATTCCAGGGAGCATTTGAAGGCAGCACACTGGTACTGTATATACATTTATGACCTCACAACTGGGAAATAAGAGATTCCCAGGGAGCATTTGAAGGCAGCACACTGGTACTGTATATACATTTATGACCTCACAACTGGGAAATTAGAGATTCCCAGGGAGCATTTGAAGGCAGCACACTGGTACTGTATATACATTTATGACCTCACAACTGGGAAGTAAGAGATTCCCAGGAGCATTTGAAGGCAGCACACTGGTACTGTATATACATTTATGACCTCACAACTGGGAAGTAAGAGATTCCCAGGAGCATTTGAAGGCAGCACACTGGTACTGTATATACATTTATGACCTCACAACTGGGAAATTAGAGATTCCAGGGAGCATTTGAAGGCAGCACACTGGTACTGTATATACATTTATGACCTCACAACTGGGAAATTAGAGATTCCAGGGAGCATTTGAAGGCAGCACACTGGTACTGTATATACATTTATGACCTCACAACTGGGAAATTAGAGATTCCCGGGAGCATTTGAAGGCAGCACACTGGTACTGTATATACATTTATGACCTCACAACTGGGAAGTAAGAGATTCCCAGGAGCATTTGAAGGCAGCACACTGGTACTGTATATACATTTATGACCTCACAACTGGGAAATTAGAGATTCCAGGGAGCATTTGAAGGCAGCACACTGGTACTGTATATACATTTATGACCTCACAACTGGGAAATTAGAGATTCCCGGGAGCATTTGAAGGCAGCACACTGGTACTGTATATACATTTATGACCTCACAACTGGGAAATTAGAGATTCCAGGGAGCATTTGAAGGCAGCACACTGGTACTGTATATACATTTATGACCTCACAACTGGGAAATTAGAGATTCCAGGGAGCATTTGAAGGCAGCACACTGGTACTGTATATACATTTATGACCTCACAACTGGGAAATTAGAGATTCCAGGGAGCATTTGAAGGCAGCACACTGGTACTGTATATACATTTATGACCTCACAACTGGGAAATTAGAGATTCCAGGGAGCATTTGAAGGCAGCACACTGGTACTGTATATACATTTATGACCTCACAACTGGGAAATTAGAGATTCCCGGGAGCATTTGAAGGCAGCACACTGGTACTGTATATACATTTATGACCTCACAACTGGGAAATTAGAGATTCCCGGGAGCATTTGAAGGCAGCACACTGGTACTGTATATACATTTATGACCTCACAACTGGGAAATAAGAGATTCCCGGGAGCATTTGAAGGCAGCACACTGGTACTGTATATACATTTATGACCTCACAACTGGGAAATAAGAAATTCCCGGGAGCATTTGAAGGCAGCACACTGGTACTGTATATACATTTATGACCTCACAACTGGGAAATAAGAGATTCCAGGGAGCATTTGAAAGCAGCACACTGGTACTGTATATACATTTATGACCTCACAACTGGGAAATAAGAGATTCCAGGGAGCATTTGAAGGCAGCACACTGGTACTGTATATACATTTATGACCTCACAACTGGGAAATTAGAGATTCCCAGGAGCATTTGAAGGCAGCACACTGGTACTGTATATACATTTATGACCTCACAACTGGGAAATTAGAGATTCCAGGAGCATTTGAAGGCAGCACACTGGTACTGTATATACATTTATGACCTCACAACTGGGAAATTAGAGATTCCCGGGAGCATTTGAAGGCAGCACGCTGGTACTGTATATACATTTATGACCTCACAACTGGGAAGTAAGAGATTCCAGGGAGCATTTGAAGGCAGCACACTGGTACTGTATATACATTTATGACCTCACAACTGGGAAATAAGAAATTCCAGGGAGCATTTGAAGGCAGCACACTGGTACTGTATATACATTTATGACCTCACAACTGGGAAATAAGAGATTCCAGGGAGCATTTGAAGGCAGCACACTGGTACTGTATATACATTTATGACCTCACAACTGGGAAATAAGAGATTCCCAGGGAGCATTTGAAGGCAGCACACTGGTACTGTATATACATTTATGACCTCACAACTGGGAAGTAAGAGATTCCAGGGAGCATTTGAAGGCAGCACACTGGTACTGTATATACATTTATGACCTCACAACTGGGAAGTAAGAGATTCCAGGGAGCATTTGAAGGCAGCACACTGGTACTGTATATACATTTATGACCTCACAACTGGGAAATTAGAGATTCCAGGGAGCATTTGAAGACAGCACACTGGTACTGTATATACATTTATGACCTCACAACTGGGAAGTAAGAGATTCCGGGAGCATTTGAAGGCAGCACACTGGTACTGTATATATTACATTTATGACCTCACAACTGGGAAATAAGAGATTCCAGGGAGCATTTGAAAGCAGCACACTGGTACTGTATATACATTTATGACCTCACAACTGGGAAGTAAGAGATTCCCAGGAGCATTTGAAGGCAGCACACTGGTACTGTATATACATTTATGACCTCACAACTGGGAAGTAAGAGATTCCCAGGAGCATTTGAAGGCAGCACACTGGTACTGTATATACATTTATGACCTCACAACTGGGAAGTAAGAGATTCCCAGGAGCATTTGAAGGCAGCACACTGGTACTGTATATACATTTATGACCTCACAACTGGGAAGTAAGAGATTCCCGGGAGCATTTGAAGGCAGCACACTGGTACTGTATATACATTTATGACCTCACAACTGGGAAGTAAGAGATTCCAGGGAGCATTTGAAGGCAGCACACTGGTACTGTATATACATTTATGACCTCACAGCTGGGAAGTAAGAGATTCCAGGGAGCATTTGAAGGCAGCACACTGGTACTGTATATACATTTATGACCTCACAACTGGGAAATTAGAGATTCCCGGGAGCATTTGAAGGCAGCACACTGGTACTGTATATACATTTATGACCTCACAACTGGGAAGTAAGAGATTCCCGGGAGCATTTGAAGGCAGCACACTGGTACTGTATATACATTTATGATCTCACAACTGGGGAGTAAGAGATTCCCGGGAGCATTTGAAGGCAGCACACTGGTACTGTATATACATTTATGATCTCACAACTGGGGAGTAAGAGATTCCCGGGAGCATTTGAAGGCAGCACACTGGTACTGTATATACATTTATGATCTCACAACTGGGGAGTAAGAGATTCCCGGGAGCATTTGAAGGCAGCACACTGGTACTGTATATACATTTATGACCTCACAACTGGGAAGTAAGAGATTCCCGGGAGCATTTGAAGGCAGCACACTGGTACTGTATATACATTTAGGACCTCACAACTGGGAAATAAGATATTCCAGGGAGCATTTGAAGGCAGCACACTGGTACTGTATATACATTTATGACCTCACAACTGGGAAGTAAGAGATTCCAGGGAGCATTTGAAGGCAGCACACTGGTACTGTATATACATTTATGACCTCACAACTGGGAAGTAAGAGATTCCCGGGAGCATTTGAAGGCAGCACACTGGTACTGTATATACATTTATGACCTCACAACTGGGAAGTAAGAGATTCCCGGGAGCATTTGAAGGCAGCACACTGGTACTGTATATACATTTATGACCTCACAACTGGGAAATTAGAGATTCCAGGGAGCATTTGAAGGCAGCACACTGGTACTGTATATACATTTATGACCTCACAACTGGGAAGTAAGAGATTCCCAGGAGCATTTGAAGGCAGCACACTGGTACTGTATATACATTTATGACCTCACAACTGGGAAATAAGAAATTCCCGGGAGCATTTGAAGGCAGCACACTGGTACTGTATATACATTTATGACCTCACAACTGGGAAATAAGAGATTCCAGGGAGCATTTGAAAGCAGCACACTGGTACTGTATATACATTTATGACCTCACAACTGGGAAGTAAGAGATTCCCAGGAGCATTTGAAGGCAGCACACTGGTACTGTATATACATTTATGACCTCACAACTGGGAAGTAAGAGATTCCCAGGAGCATTTGAAGGCAGCACACTGGTACTGTATATACATTTATGACCTCACAACTGGGAAGTAAGAGATTCCAGGGAGCATTTGAAGGCAGCACACTGGTACTGTATATACATTTATGACCTCACAACTGGGAAGTAAGAGATGCCCGGGAGCATTTGAAGACAGCACACTGGTAGTGTATATACATTTATGACCTCACAACTGGGAAATTAGAGATTCCAGGGAGCATTTGAAGGCAGCACACTGGTACTGTATATATATTTATGACCTCACAACTGGGAAGTAAGAGATTCCAGGGAGCATTTGAAGGCAGCACACTGGTACTGTATATACATTTATGACCTCACAACTGGGAAATTAGAGATTCCAGGGAGCATTTGAAGACAGCACACTGGTACTGTATATACATTTATGACCTCACAACTGGGAAATTAGAGATTCCCGGGAGCATTTGAAGGCAGCACACTGGTCGTGTATATTCCTCTTTGAGTTGTCAGTGGCCTGTAAAGGAGACGAGGTTGAATTCTGCCTGGAAACAACCTGCACACAACGTCCTTGTCAGGTCTACTTCCTGACAGAGCGAGAGCCCGAGAGAAGCACACTCTTGACTATGCACTGACACAGTGAGCGTAGCCTTGCTTTTGAGAAAGACCGCCGTAGGTAGACTTGGCACACTGCCCACAAAACGAGGTGGAAACTGAGCTGCACTTCCTCACCTCCTGACACACATTTCCCTCAGATTACACAGACCTACAAAGAATTCAGAAACAAATTAAAATGTTGATAAACTCCCATATCTACTGGGTGAAATTCCACAGTGTGCCGTCACAGTAGCAAGATGTGTGACCTGTTGCCACGAGAAAAGGGCAACCAGTGAAGAACAAACACCATTGTATAAATACAACCCATATTTATGTTTATTTATTTTTGTACTTGAACTATTTGCACATCATCATTTTTTGTTTAACTTTTGTTTATTATCTAGTTCACTTGCTTTGGCAACGTAAACCTATGTTTCCCCATGCTAATAAAACCCCTTGAATTCAAATTCAAATTGAGAGAGAACCACAGGGAGACAGAGAGCATCCTGTCAGAGGGGAGGGCCAGAGAGAGAGTGAGCATCCTGTCAGAGGGGAGGGCCAGGGAGAGTGAGCATCCTGTCAGAGGGGAGGGCCAGGGAGAGAGTGAGCATCCTGTCAGAGGGGAGGGCCAGGGAGAGAGTGAGCATCCTGTCAGAGGGGAGGGCCAGGGAGAGAGTGAGCATCCTGTCAGAGGGGAGTCCCAGGGAGGGAGGGAGAGTGAGCATCCTGTCAGAGGGGAGGACCAGGGAGAGAGTGAGCATCCTGTCAGAGGGGAGGACCAGGGAGAGAGTGAGCATCCTGTCAGAGGGGAGGGCCAGGGAGAGAGTGAGCATCCTGTCAGAGGGGAGGGCCAGGGAGAGAGTGAGCATCCTGTCAGAGGGGAGGGCCAGGGAGAGAGTGAGCATCCTGTCAGAGGGGAGGAGCAGAGAGAGAGTGAGCATCCTGTCAGAGGGGAAGAGCAGAGAGAGTGAGCATCCTGTCAGAGGGGAGGGCCAGAGAGAGTGAGCATCCTGTCAGAGGGGAGGGCCAGAGAGAGAGTGAGCATCCTGTCAGAGGGGAGGGCCAGGGAGAGAGTGAGCATCCTGTCAGAGGGGAGGGCCAGGGAGAGAGAGAGCATCCTGTCAGAGGGGAGGGCCAGAGGAGAGAGTGAGCATCCTGTCAGAGGGGATGGCCAGGGAGAGAGTGAGCATCTTGTCAGAGGGGAGGGCCAGGGAGAGAGTGAGCATCCTGTCAGAGGGGAGTGCCAGAGAGAGAGTGAGCATCCTGTCAGAGGGGAGGACCAGGGTTGTTTCAATAGTCTTAAGCAGCTTCCTCTCCCTCGTCTGGCTCCCCTTCATCAACCAACTGTGCAAGTGAAAACAGAACTTTGCCAGCACCCATCCACCACAGCTCTCAAACTCAACTCTAACCAGGTAGGTGATTCCCCTCTAATCAGGGACTGGTTTAGACCTGGGACACCAGGTGGGTGATTCTCCTCTAATCAGGGACTGGTTTAGACCTGGGACACCAGGTAGGTGATTCTCCTCTAATCAGGGACTGGTTTAGACCTGGGACACCAGGTGGGTGATTCTCCTCTAATCAGGGACTGGTTTAGACCTGGGACACCAGGTGGGTGATTCTCCTCTAATCAGGGACTGATTCTCCTTTCAGACCTGGGACACCAGGTGGGTGATTCCCCTCTAATCAGGGACTGGTTTAGACCTGGGACACCAGGTGGGTGATTCCCCTCTAATCAGGGACTGATTTAGACCTGGGACACCAGGTGGGTTATTCCAGGTGGGTGATTCCTCTAATCAGGGACTGGTTTAGACCTGGGACACCAGGTGGGTGATTCCCCTCTAATCAGGGACTGATTTAGACCTGGGACACCAGGTGGGGATTCCCCTCTAATTGGGGACTGATTTAGACCTGGGACACCAGGTGGGTGATTCCCCCCCTGATTTAGACCGAATCAGCGCCTGGGGATTTAGATCTGGGACACCAGGTGGGTGATTCCCCTCTAATCGGGACTGATTTAGACCTGGGACACCAGGTTGGTGAATCCCCTCTAATCGGGGACTGATTTAGACCTGGGACACCAGGTGGGTGATTCCCCTCTAATCGGGGACTGATTTAGACCTGGGACACCAGGTGGGTGATTCCCCTCTAATCGGGGACTGATTTAGACCTGGGACACCAGGTGGGTGAATCCCCTCTAATCGGGGACTGATTTAGACCTGGGACACCAGGTGGGTGATTCCCCTCTAATCGGGGACTGATTTAGACCTGGGACACCAGGTGGGTGATTCCCCTCTAATCGGGGCCTGATTTAGACCTGGGACACCAGGTGAGTGATTCCCCTCTAATCAGGGACTGGTTTAGACCTGGGACACCAGGTGGGTGATTCCCCTCAAATCAGTGTCTGATTTAGACCTGTGTCACCAGGTGGGTGATTCCCCTCTAATCAGGGACTGAGTTAGACCTGGAACACCAGGTGGGTGATTCCCCTCTAATCAGGGCCTGATTTAGACCTGGGACACCAGGTGGGTGATTCCCCTCTAATCAGGGCCTGATTTAGACCTGGGACACCAGGTGGGTGATTCCCCTCTAATCAGGGACTGAATTAGATCTGGGACACCAGGTGGGTGATTCCCCTCTAATAGGGGCCTGATTTAGACCTGGGACACCAGGTGGGTGATTCCCCTCTAATCGGGGACTGAATTTAGACCTGGGACACCAGGTGGGTGATTCCCCTCTAATAGGGGCCTGATTTAGACCTGGGACACCAGGTGGGTGATTCCCCTCTAATCAGGGACTGAGTTAGACCTGGGACACCAGGTGGGTGATTCCCCTCAAATCAGTGTCTGATTTAGACCTGTGTCACCAGGTGGGTGATTCCCCTCTAATCAGGGCCTGATTTAGACCTGGGACACCAGGTGGGTGATTCCCCTCTAATCAGGGCCTGATTTAGACCTGGGACACCAGGTGGGTGATTCCCCTCTAATCAGGGACTGAATTAGATCTGTGACACCAGGTGGGTGATTCCCCTCTAATCGGGGACTGATTTAGACCTGGGACACCAGGTGGGTGATTCCCCTCTAATCAGGGGCTGATTTAGACCTGGGACACCAGGTGGGGGTATTCCCCTCTAATCGGGGACTGATTTAGACCTGGGACACCAGGTGGGTGATTCCCCTCTAATCAGGGACTGAATTAGACCTGGGACACCAGGTGGGTGATTACCCTCTAATCGGGGACTGAATTAGATCTGTGACACCAGGTGGGTGATTCCCCTCTAATCGGGGACTGATTTAGACCTGGGACACCAGGTGGGTGATTCCCCTCTAATTGGGGACTCATTTAGACCTGGGACACCAGGTGGGTGATTCCCCTCTAATCGGGGACTGATTTAGACCTGGGACACCAGGTGGGTGATTCCCCTCTAATCAGGGACTGATTTAGATCTGGGACACCAGGTGGGGGATTCCACTCAAATAAGGGACTGAATTTGACCTGGGACACCAGGTGGGTGATTCCCCTCTAATCAGGGACTGAATTAGATCTGGGACACCAGGTGGGTGATTCCCCTCTAATCAGGGCCTGATTTAGACCTGGGACACCAGGTGGGTGATTCCCCTCTAATCAGGGACTGAATTAGATCTGGGACACCAGGTGGGTGATTCCCCTCTAATCAGGGACTGAATTAGATCTGGGACACCAGGTGGGTGATTCCCCTCTAATCAGGGACTGAATTAGATCTGGGACACCAGGTAGGTGATTCCCCTCTAATCAGGGACTGAATTAGATCTGGGACACCAGGTGGGTGATTCCCCTCTAATCAGGGACTGAATTAGACCTGGGTTGTATTAGTAATCAGGTAGAAGTGAAAACTGCAGAGTTTGTAGGGTCAGAGTTGAATACCTACAGTATGTTGGTTTAATCTAATATGAGGATACAGAGGTGACGAGGAGAAGTTGCTATAGTCTACTAAGAGACAGCCCAGCTAGCGGTTTGTGGTCTGTGACTCAATTCCTGTCAAGAGAGAGACGCTGAGGGGAAACATACTTTACTTTCGTCTCTACACGTGTGACAGACTTGGTACTGTCCAAACTCATAAGGTGATAAATCATCAATATGCCATCGATCTGCATTCAGATCTATGTCCTGGGTGAGTTTATCAATTGTATATTGTTCTACAACACTTATTTCCTCTCTCAATTATCTCTCTGTTCTCTCTCTCCCTCTCTGTTCTCTTTGTTATTTCTCCCTCTCTCTCTCTGTTATCTCTCTCTGTTCTCTGTGTTATCTCTCCCTCTCTGTTATCTCTCTCTGTTATCTATCTCTCTGTGTTCTCTGAGGTTATCTCTCCCTCTCTGTTATCTCTCTCTGTTCTCTCTCTCCCTCTCAATTATCTCTCTCTGTTATCTGTGTTATCTCTCCCTCTCTGTTATCTCTCTCTGTTATCTCTCTCTCTCTGTTCTCTGTGTTATCTCTCCCTCTCTGTTATCTCTCTCTGTTCTCTCTCTCTCTCTCTCTCAATTATCTCTATCTGTTCTCTCTCTCTCTCTGTTCTCTGTGTTATCTCTCCCTCTATGTTATCTCTCTCTTCTTTCCATCCATTCCCTCCCTATCACAGTGTGTGTTACCTGATATGTTTAGTCAGCATGTGTCGGATGAGTCTGAATGAGCTGCTTCCTATATTTCTCCTGTCCTCCAGGCCTCCTGGTGCTGATGGGGTCCAGAGCAGAGGAAGTTTCTGTTGAAGGCAGCATATCCATCAACTCCACCTCCAACCCTACTGATACCCCCTCTACAGCCAGCCTGAGCCCCTCTACAGCCAGCCTGAGCCCCTCTACAGCCAGCCTGAGCCCCTCTATAGCCAGCTTGAGCCCCTCTACAGCCAGCCTGAGCCCCTCTACAGCCAACCTGACCCCCTCTACAGCCAGCCTGAGCCCCTCTATAGCCAGCCTGAGCCCCTCTACAGCCAGCCTGACCCCGTCTACAGCCAACCTGACCCCCTCTACAGCCAGCCTGACCCCGTCTACAGCCAACCTGTCCCCCTCTACAGCCAGCCTGACCCCCTCTACAGCCAACCAGACTGCCCAGACTACATCGTCAGGGTTGACAGCCCTCAGCCAATCACAGGGCAGGGAGACCACGGAAACCACAACATCATTACCAGGTAACGGACAACTTGTGTGTGTGTGTCTGTCTTCAGTCCCTGCTCTCTCTCTCTCTGTCTGTCTTCAGTCCCTGCTCTCTCTCTCTGTCTGTCTTCAGTCCCTGCTCTCTCTCTCTCTGTCTGTCTGTCTTTAGTCCCTGCTATCTCTCTCTGTCTGTCTTTAGTCCCTGCTCTCCTCTCTAATATAATATAATATATGCCATTTAGCTGACGCTTTTCTCCAAAGCGACTTACAGTCATGTGTGCATACATTCTACGTATGGGTGGTCCCTCTCTGTCTGTCTTTATCCCTGCTCCCACAACCCTGGCTTTACAAGCGCCATGCTCTACCAACTGAGCCACTCTCTCTCTCTCTCTCTCTCTCTCTCTCTCTCTCTCTCTCTCTCTCTCTGTCTGTCTTTAGTCCCTGCTCTCTCTCTCTCTCTGTCTTCAGTCCCTGCTCTCTCTCCCTGTCTGTCTTTAGTCCCTGCTCTCTCTCTCTCTCTGTCTGTCTTCAGTCCCTGCTCTCTCTGTCTGTCCGTCTTTAGCCCCTGCTCTCTCTCTCTCTGTCTGTCTTTAGTCCCTGCTCTCTCTCTCTGTCTGTCTTTAGTCCCTGCTCTCTCTCTCTGTCTGTCTTTAGTCCTTGCTCTCTCTCTCTGTCTGTCTGTCTTTAGTCCCTGCTCTCTCTCTCTGTCTGTCTGTCTTTAGTCCCTGCTCTCTCTCTCTCTGTCTGTCTGTCTTTAGTCCCTGCTCTCTCTCTCTGTCTGTCTGTCTTTAGTCCCTGCTCTCTCTCTCTGTCTTTAGTCCTTGCTCTCTCTCTCTGTCTGTCTGTCTTTAGTCCCTGCTCTCTCTCTCTGTCTGTATGTCTTTAGTCCCTGCTCTCTCTCTCTCTGTCTGTCTTTAGTCCCTGCTCTCTCTCTCTGTCTGTCTTTAGTCCTTGCTCTCTCTCTGTCTGTCTTCAGTCCCTGCTCTCTCTCTCTCTGTCTGTCTTCAGTCCCTGCTCTCTCTCCCTGTCTGTCTTTAGTCTCTGCTCTCTCTGTCTGTCTTCAGTCCCTGCTCTCTCTCTCTGTCTGTCTTCAGTCCCTGCTCTCTCTCCCTGTCTGTCTTCAGTCCCTGCTCTCTCTCTCTGTCTGTCTTCAGTCACAGCTCTCTCTCTCTGTCTGTCTTTAGTCCCTGCTCTCTCTCTCTGTCTGTCTTCAGTCCCTGCTCTCTCTCTCTGTCTGTCTTCAGTCCCTGCTCTCTCTCCCTGTCTGTCTTCAGTCCCTGCTCTCTCTCTCTGTCTGTCTTCAGTCCTTGCTCTCTCTCTCTGTCTGTCTTTAGTCCCTGCTCTCTCTCTCTGTCTGTCTTCAGTCCCCGCTCTCTCTCTCTGTCTGTCTTCAGTCCCTGCTCTCTCTCTCTGTCTGTCTTTAGTCCCTGCTCTCTCTCTGTCTGTCTTTAGTCCCTGCTCTCTCTCTGTCTGTCTGTCTTTAGTCCCTGCTCTCTCTCTCTGTCTGTCTTCAGTCCCTGCTCTCTCTCTCTGTCTGTCTTTAGTCCCTGCTCTCTCTCTGTCTGTCTTTAGTCCCTGCTCTCTCTCTGTCTGTCTGTCTTTAGTCCCTGCTCTCTCTCTCTCTGTCTGTCTTTAGTCCCTGCTCTCTCTCTCTGTCTGTCTTTAGTCCTTGCTCTCTCTCTGTCTGTCTTCAGTCCCTGCTCTCTCTCTCTCTGTCTGTCTTCAGTCCCTGCTCTCTCTCCCTGTCTGTCTTTAGTCTCTGCTCTCTCTGTCTGTCTTCAGTCCCTGCTCTCTCTCTCTGTCTGTCTTCAGTCCCTGCTCTCTCTCCCTGTCTGTCTTCAGTCCCTGCTCTCTCTCTCTGTCTGTCTTCAGTCACAGCTCTCTCTCTCTGTCTGTCTTTAGTCCCTGCTCTCTCTCTCTCTGTCTGTCTTTAGTCCCTGCTCTCTCTCTGTCTGTCTTTAGTCCCTGCTCTCTCTCTGTCTGTCTGTCTTTAGTCCTTGCTCTCTCTCCCTGTCTGTCTTTAGTCCTTGCTCTCTCTCTCTGTCTGTCTTTAGTCCCTGCTCTCTCTCCCTGTCTGTCTTCAGTCCCTGCTCTCTCTCTCTATCTGTCTTCAGTCCCTGCTCTCTCTCTCTCTCTATCTGTCTTCAGTCCCTGCTCGCTCTCTCTCTATCTGTCTTCAGTCCCTACTCTCTCTCACTGTCTGTCTTCAGTCCCTGCTCTCTCTCTCTCTATCTGTCTTCAGTCCCTGCTCAATCTCTCTCTATCTGTCTTCAGTCCCTACTCTCTCTCCCTGTCTGTCTTCAGTCCCTGCTCTCTCTCTCTCTATCTGTCTTCAGTCCCTGCTCTCTCTCTCTCTATCTGTCTTCAGTCCCTGCTCTCTCTCTCTATATGTCTTCAGTCCCTGCTCTCTCTCTCTCTATCTGTCTTCAGTCCCTGCTCTCTCTCTCTCTATCTGTCTTCAGTCCCTACTCTCTCTCCCTGTCTGTCTTCAGTCCCTGCTCTCTCTCTCTCTATCTGTCTTCAGTCCCTGCTCTCTCTCTCTCTATCTGTCTTCAGTCCCTGCTCTCTCTCTCTATATGTCTTCAGTCCCTGCTCTCTCTCTCTCTATCTGTCTTCAGTCCCTGCTCTCTCTCTCCCTGTCTGTCTTCAGTCCCTACTCTCTCTCCCTGTCAGTCTTCAGTCCCTGCTCTCTCTCTCTAGGTATATGGTAGCCCAGCCCTGTAGCTTGTATTCTACCAGTGGAGGTCGGTACTCTTCAAGATGCGGGAGGACGGTTATTCTTTTATGAGCATGGCCTTATTTCTATACGACAGCATACTGGATGACTGTCATTCATATTCACCCAGTTCAATGTAACAGTGACAGGTTTAGGTTACTGTCATTCATATTCACCCAGTTCAATGTAACAGTGACAGGTTTAGGTTACTGTCATTCATATTCACCCAGTTCAATGTAACAGTGACAGGTTTAGGTTACTGTCATTCATATTCACCCAGTTCAATGTAACAGTGACAGGTTTAGGTTACTGTCATTCATATTCACCCAGTTCAATGTAACAGTGACAGGTTTAGGCTGTCATTCATATTCACCCAGTTCAATGTAACAGTGACAGGTTTAGGCTGTCATTCATATTAACCCAGGTCACTGTAACAGTGACAGGTTTAGGTTACTGTCATTCATATTCATCCAGTTCAATGTAACAGTGACAGGTTTAGGTTACTGTCATTCATATTCACCCAGTTCAATGTAACAGTGACAGGTTTAGGTTACTGTCATTCATATTCATCCAGTTCAATGTAACAGCGATAGGTTTAGGTTACTGTCATTCATATTCACCCAGTTCAATGTAACAGTGACAGGTTTAGGTTACTGTCATTCATATTCATCCAGTTCAATGTAACAGTGACAGGTTTAGGTTACTACATGATACTAGAATGTTCCCTGTACCCATCATGAGGTTGCTACTAGAATGTTCCCTGTACCCATCATGAGGTTGCTACTAGAATGTTCCCTGTACCCATCATGAGGTTGCTACTAGAATGTTCCCTGTACCCATCATGAGGTTGATACTAGAATGTTCCCTGTACCCATCATGAGGTTGATACTAGAATGTTCCCTGTACCCATCATGAGGTTGCTACTAGAATGTTCCCTGTACCCATCATGAGGTTGCTACTAGAATGTTCCCTGTACCCATCATGAGGTTGCTACTAGAATGTTCCCTGTACCCATCATGAGGTTGCTACTAGAATGTTCCCTGTACCCATCATGAGGTTGCTACTAGAATGTTCCCTGTACCCATCATGAGGTTGCTACTAGAATGTTCTCTGAACCCATCATGAGGTTGCTACTAGAATGTTCTCTGAACCCATCATGAGGTTGCTACTAGAATGTTCCCTGTACCCATCATGAGGTTGCTACTAGAATGTTCTCTGAACCCATCATGAGGTTGCTACTAGAATGTTCTCTGAACCCATCATGAGGTTGCTACTAGAATGTTCTCTGAACCCATCATGAGGTTGCTACTAGAATGTTCTCTGAACCCATCATGAGGTTGCTACAGCCTATGAATTCAAGTTTACAACGTAGAGAGTGTCGAGAGATACATTTGAGTCATCAAGGTGACAGACGATTGACACATTTAATACTGTCTTGTACACTCTTGTCTGCATCTAGTTGATATCGGGTCTAATCATTAGTCCAACAGTTGCAAACGAGAGTTTCTATTGGACAAATTCAGGCATTCAGTTTCCTTCAGATTTAAACATGTTTTTCTTTTTTTTCTTGAATTTTACCCCCTTTTCTCCCCAATTTCATGGTATCCAATTGTTTTAGTAGCTACTATCTTGTCTCATCGCTACAACTCCCGTACGGGCTCGGGAGAGACGAAGGTTGAAAGTCATGCGTCCTCCGAAACACAACCCAACCAAGCCGCACTGCTTCTTAACACAGCGCGCATCCAACCCGGAAGCCAGCCGCACCAATGCGCCGGAGGAAACACCGTGCACCTGGCCACCTTGGCTAGCGCGCACTGCGCCCAACCCGCCACAGGAGTCGCTGGTGCGCGATGAGACAAGGACATCCCTACCGACCAAGCCCTCCCTAACCCGGGCGACGCTAGGCCAATTGTGCGTCGCCCCACGGACCTCCCGGTCGCGGCCAGTTACGACAGAGCCTGGGCGCGAACCCAGGGACTCTGATGGCACAGCTGGCGCTGCAGTACAGCGCCCTTAACCACTGCGCCACCCGGGAGGCCCTTAAAAATGTTTTTCAACAGAATTGGCGGAATGAATACACCCCTGATTACATACATTACCACTGTCATAGCAGCCACGTACAAACAGCATTATCACTGTCATAGTAGCCATCATACAAACAGCATGATCACTGTCATAGCAGCCACATACAAACAGCATGATCACTGTCATAGCAGACACATACAAACAGCATGATCACTGTCATAGCAGACACATACAAACAGCATGATCACTGTCATAGCAGACACATACAAACAGCATGATCACTGTCATAGCAGACACATACAAACAGCATGATCACTGTCATAGCAGACATCATACAAACAGCATGATCACTGTCATAGCAGCCATCATACAAACAGCATGACCACTGTCATAGCAGACACATACAAACAGCATGATCACTGTCATAGCAGACACATACAAACAGCATGATCACTGTCATAGCAGCCATCATACAAACAGCATGATCACTGTCATAGCAGACATCATACAAACAGCATGATCACTGTCATAGCAGCCACATACAAACAGCATGACCACTGTCATAGCAGACACATACAAACAGCATGATCACTGTCATAGCAGACACATACAAACAGCATGATCACTGTCATAGCAGCCATCATACAAACAGCATGACCACTGTCATAGCAGCCATCATACAAACAGCATGATCACTGTCATAGCAGCCATCATACAAACAGCATGATCACTGTCATAGCAGCCATCATACAAACAGCATGATCACTGTCATAGCAGACACATACAAACAGCATGATCACTGTCATAGCAGACACATACAAACAGCATGATCACTGTCATAGCAGACACATACAAACAGCATGAAATGTAATGATCACTGTCATTGCAGACACATACAAACAGCATGATCACTGTCATAGCAGACACATACAAACAGCATGATCACTGTCATAGCAGACACATACAAACAGCATGATCACTGTCATAGCAGCCATCATACAAACAGCATGATCACTGTCATAGCAGACACATACAAACAGCATGATCACTGTCATAGCAGCCATCATACAAACAGCATGATCACTGTCATAGCAGCCACATACAAACAGCATGATCACTGTCATAGCAGCCATCATACAAACAGCATGATCACTGTCATAGCAGACACATACAAACAGCATGATCACTGTCATAGCAGACACATACAAACAGCATGATCACTGTCATAGCAGACACATACAAACAGCATGATCACTGTCATAGCAGACACATACAAACAGCATGATCACTGTCATAGCAGACACATACAAACAGCATGATCACTGTCATAGCAGACACATACAAACAGCATGATCACTGTCATAGCAGACACATACAAACAGCATGATCACTGTCATAGCAGACACATACAAACAGCATGATCACTGTCATAGCAGCCACATACAAACAGCATGATCACTGTCATAGCAGACACATACAAACAGCATGATCACTGTCATAGCAGACACATACAAACAGCATGATCACTGTCATAGCAGACACATACAAACAGCATGATCACTGTCATAGCAGACACATACAAACAGCATGATCACTGTCATAGCAGACACATACAAACAGCATGATCACTGTCATAGCAGACACATACAAACAGCATGATCACTGTCATAGCAGCCACATACAAACAGCATGATCACTGTCATAGCAGCCATCATACAAACAGCATGATCACTGTCATAGCAGACACATACAAACAGCATGATCACTGTCATAGCAGACACATACAAACAGCATGATCACTGTCATAGCAGCCACATACAAACAGCATGATCACTGTCATAGCAGCCATCATACAAACAGCATGATCACTGTCATAGCAGCCATCATACAAACAGCATGATCACTGTCATAGCAGCCATCATACAAACAGCATGATCACTGTCATAGCAGACACCATACAAACAGCATGATCACTGTCATAGCAGACACATACAAACAGCATGATCACTGTCATAGCAGCCATCATACAAACAGCATGATCACTGTCATAGCAGCCACATACAAACAGCATGATCACTGTCATAGCAGCCATCATACAAACAGCATGATCACTGTCATAGCAGACACATACAAACAGCATGATCACTGTCATAGCAGACACATACAAACAGCATGATCACTGTCATAGCAGACACCATACAAACAGCATGATCACTGTCATAGCAGACACATACAAACAGCATGATCACTGTCATAGCAGACACATACAAACAGCATGATCACTGTCATAGCAGACATCATACAAACAGCATGATCACTGTCATAGCAGACACATACAAACAGCATGATCACTGTCATAGCAGACACATACAAACAGCATGATCACTGTCATAGCAGTCACATACAAACAGCATGATCACTGTCATAGCAGTCACATACAAACAGCATGATCACTGTCATAGCAGACACATACAAACAGCATGATCACTGTCATAGCAGACACATACAAACAGCATGATCACTGTCATAGCAGACACATACAAACAGCATGATCACTGTCATAGCAGACACATACAAACAGCATGATCACTGTCATAGCAGACACATACAAACAGCATGATCACTGTCATAGCAGACACATACAAACAGCATGATCACTGTCATAGCAGCCACATACAAACAGCATGACCACTGTCATAGCATGATCACTGTCATAGCAGACACATACAAACAGCATGATCACTGTCATAGCAGACACATACAAACAGCATGATCACTGTCATAGCAGACACATACAAACAGCATGATCACTGTCATAGCAGCCATCATACAAACAGCATGATCACTGTCATAGCAGCCATCATACAAACAGCATGATCACTGTCATAGCAGACACATACAAACAGCATGATCACTGTCATAGCAGCCATCATACAAACAGCATGATCACTGTCATAGCAGCCACATACAAACAGCATGATCACTGTCATAGCAGCCATCATACAAACAGCATGATCACTGTCATAGCAGCCATCATACAAACAGCATGATCCCTGTCATAGCAGCCATCATACAAACAGCATGATCCCTGTCATAGCAGACACATACAAACAGCATGATCACTGTCATAGCAGACACATACAAACAGCATGATCACTGTCATAGCAGCCATCATACAAACAGCATGATCACTGTCATAGCAGACACATACAAACAGCATGATCCCTGTCATAGCAGACACATACAAACAGCATGATCACTGTCATAGCAGACACATACAAACAGCATGATCACTGTCATAGCAGACACATACAAACAGCATGATCACTGTCATAGCAGACACATACAAACAGCATGATCACTGTCATAGCAGCCATCATACAAACAGCATGATCACTGTCATAGCAGACACATACAAACAGCATGATCACTGTCATAGCAGACACATACAAACAGCATGATCACTGTCATAGCAGACACATACAAACAGCATGATCCCTGTCATAGCAGACACATACAAACAGCATGATCACTGTCATAGCAGACACATACAAACAGCATGACCACTGTCATAGCAGACACATACAAACAGCATGATTACTGTCATAGCAGACACATACAAACAGCATGATCACTGTCATAGCAGCCATCATACAAACAGCATGATCCCTGTCATAGCAGACACATACAAACAGCATGACCACTGTCATAGCAGACACATACAAACAGCATGATCACTGTCATAGCAGACACATACAAACAGCATGATCACTGTCATAGCAGACACATACAAACAGCATGATCACTGTCATAGCAGCCATCATACAAACAGCATGATCACTGTCATAGCAGACACATACAAACAGCATGATCACTGTCATAGCAGACATCATACAAACAGCATGATCACTGTCATAGCAGACACATACAAACAGCATGATCACTGTCATAGCAGACACATACAAACAGCATGATCACTGTCATAGCAGACACATACAAACAGCATGATCACTGTCATAGCAGACACATACAAACAGCATGATCACTGTCATAGCAGACACATACAAACAGCATGATCACTGTCATAGCAGACACATACAAACAGCATGATCACTGTCATAGCAGACACATACAAACAGCATGATCACTGTCATAGCAGACACATACAAACAGCATGATCACTGTCATAGCAGCCACATACAAACAGCATGATCACTGTCATAGCAGACACATACAAACAGCATGATCACTGTCATAGCAGACACATACAAACAGCATGATTACTGTCATAGCAGACACATACAAACAGCATGATCACTGTCATAGCAGACACATACAAACAGCATGATCACTGTCATAGCAGACACATACAAACAGCATGATCACTGTCATAGCAGACACATACAAACAGCATGATCACTGTCATAGCAGCCACATACAAACAGCATGATCACTGTCATAGCAGCCATCATACAAACAGCATGATCACTGTCATAGCAGACACATACAAACAGCATGATCACTGTCATAGCAGACACATACAAACAGCATGATCACTGTCATAGCAGACACATACAAACAGCATGATCACTGTCATAGCAGCCATCATACAAACAGCATGATCACTGTCATAGCAGCCATCATACAAACAGCATGATCACTGTCATAGCAGCCATCATACAAACAGCATGATCACTGTCATAGCAGCCATCATACAAACAGCATGATCACTGTCATAGCAGACACATACAAACAGCATGATCACTGTCATAGCAGCCATCATACAAACAGCATGATCCCTGTCATAGCAGCCAAAATAAAACAGCCAGAACCCCGGCCAAAGCGGCAACATACAAACAGCATGATCACTGTCATAGCAGCCATCATACAAACAGCATGATCACTGTCATAGCAGCCACATACAAACAGCATGATCACTGTCATAGCAGACACATACAAACAGCATGATCACTGTCATAGCAGACACATACAAACAGCATGATCACTGTCATAGCAGACACATACAAACAGCATGATCACTGTCATAGCAGACACATACAAACAGCATGATCACTGTCATAGCAGACACATACAAACAGCATGATCACTGTCATAGCAGACACATACAAACAGCATGATTACTGTCATAGCAGACACATACAAACAGCATGATCACTGTCATAGCAGTCACATACAAACAGCATGATCACTGTCATAGCAGTCACATACAAACAGCATGATCACTGTCATAGCAGACACATACAAACAGCATGATCACTGTCATAGCAGACACATACAAACAGCATGATTACTGTCATAGCAGACACATACAAACAGCATGATCACTGTCATAGCAGACACATACAAACAGCATGATCACTGTCATAGCAGACACATACAAACAGCATGATCACTGTCATAGCAGACACATACAAACAGCATGATCACTGTCATAGCATCCACATACAAACAGCATGACCACTGTCATAGCAGCCACATACAAACAGCATGATCACTGTCATAGCAGACACATACAAACAGCATGATCACTGTCATAGCAGACACATACAAACAGCATGATCACTGTCATAGCAGCCACATACAAACAGCATGATCACTGTCATAGCAGCCATCATACAAACAGCATGATCACTGTCATAGCAGCCATCATACAAACAGCATGATCACTGTCATAGCAGACACATACAAACAGCATGATCACTGTCATAGCAGCCATCATACAAACAGCATGATCACTGTCATAGCAGACACATACAAACAGCATGATCACTGTCATAGCAGCCATCATACAAACAGCATGATCCCTGTCATAGCAGACATCATACAAACAGCATGATCACTGTCATAGCAGCCACATACAAACAGCATGATCACTGTCATAGCAGCCACATACAAACAGCATGATCACTGTCATAGCAGACACATACAAACAGCATGATCACTGTCATAGCAGCCATCATACAAACAGCATGATCCCTGTCATAGCAGCCACATACAAACAGCATGATCCCTGTCATAGCAGACACATACAAACAGCATGATCACTGTCATAGCAGACACATACAAACAGCATGATCACTGTCATAGCAGACACATACAAACAGCATGATCCCTGTCATAGCAGACACACACAAACAGCATGATCCCTGTCATAGCAGCCACATACAAACAGCATGATCACTGTCATAGCAGACACATACAAACAGCATGATCACTGTCATAGCAGACACATACAAACAGCATGATCCCTGTCATAGCAGACACATACAAACAGCATGATCCCTGTCATAGCAGACACATACAAACAGCATGATCACTGTCATAGCAGACACATACAAACAGCATGACCACTGTCATAGCAGACACATACAAACAGCATGATTACTGTCATAGCAGACACATACAAACAGCATGATCACTGTCATAGCAGCCATCATACAAACAGCATGATCCCTGTCATAGCAGACACATACAAACAGCATGATTACTGTCATAGCAGACACATACAAACAGCATGACCACTGTCATAGCAGACACATACAAACAGCATGACCACTGTCATAGCAGCCACATACAAACAGCATGATCACTGTCATAGCAGACACATACAAACAGCATGATCACTGTCATAGCAGCCATCATACAAACAGCATGATCCCTGTCATAGCAGACACATACAAACAGCATGATTACTGTCATAGCAGACACATACAAACAGCATGACCACTGTCATAGCAGACACATACAAACAGCATGACCACTGTCATAGCAGCCACATACAAACAGCATGATCACTGTCATAGCAGACACATACAAACAGCATGATCACTGTCACTGTCATAGCAGCCATCATACAAACAGCATGATCCCTGTCATAGCAGCCACATACAAACAGCATGATCACTGTCATAGCAGACACATACAAACAGCATGATCACTGTCATAACAGACACATACAAACAGCATGATCCCTGTCATAGCAGCCATCATACAAACAGCATGATCCCTGTCATAGCAGACACATACAAACAGCATGATCACTGTCATAGCAGACACATACAAACAGCATGATCACTGTCATAGCAGCCATCATACAAACAGCATGATCACTGTCATAGCAGCCACATACAAACAGCATGATCACTGTCATAGCAGCCACATACAAACAGCATGATCACTGTCATAGCAGCCACATACAAACAGCATGATCACTTTGCCTGTTGTATAATTCCATCTACATCTATGTCTGTCCTCCTCCTTTCACCTTTCACCTTTCACCTTTCCTCTTGTGGACTTAAATGCAACAACACAACAGTCTGTGACCAGATGAAAAAATCCTTTCCAAGCTAAACCTTCATATCATCAGGCAGGGAAGCCTAGTGGTTAGAGCAGGTAGCCTAGTGGTTAGAGCAGGTAGTCTAGTGGTCAGAGACAGGTAGCCTAGTGGTTAGAGGCAGGTAGCCTAGTGGTTAGAGCCTAGCGGTTTGAGCAGGTAGCCTAGTGGTTAGAGCAGGTAGTCTAGTGGTTAGAGCAGGTAGTCTAGTGGTTAGAGCAGGTAGCCTAGTGGTTAGAGCAGGTAGTCTAGTGGTTAGAGCAGGTAGTCTAGTGGTTAGAGCAGGTAGTCTAGTGGTTAGAGCAGGTAGTCTAGTGGTTAGAGCAGGTAGTCTATTGGTTAGAGCAGGTTGCCTAGTGGTTAGAGCAGGTAGCCTAGTGGTTAGAGACAGGTAGCCTAGTGGTTAGAGGCAGGTAGCCTAGTGGTTAGAGCCTAGCGGTTTGAGCAGGTATCCTAGTGGTTAGAGCAGGTAGTCTAGTGGTTAGAGCAGGTTGCCTAGTGGTTAGAGCAGGTTGCCTAGTGGTTAGAGCAGGTTGCCTAGTGGTTAGAGCAGGTAGTCTAGTGGTTAGAGGCAGGTAGCCTAGTGGTTAGAGCCTAGCGGTTTGAGCAGGTATCCTAGTGGTTAGAGCAGGTTGCCTAGTGGTTAGAGCAGGTAGCCTAGTGGTTAGAGCAGGTAGTCTAGTGGTTAGAGCAGGTTGCCTAGTGGTTAGAGCAGGTAGTCTAGTGGTTAGAGCAGGTTGCCTAGTGGTTAGAGCAGGTAGTCTAGTGGTTAGAGCAGGTTGCCTAGTGGTTAGAGACAGGTAGCCTAGTGGTTAGAGCCTGGTGGTTTGAGCAGGTATCCTAGTGGTTAGAGGCAGGTAGCCTAGTGGTTAGAGCCTAGCGGTTTGAGCAGGTATCCTAGTGGTTAGAGACAGGTAGCCTAGTGGTTAGAGCAGGTAGCCTAGTGGTTAGACACAGGTAGCCTAGTGGTTAGAGCAGGTAGTCTAGTGGTTAGAGCAGGTAGTCTAGTGGTTAGAGCAGGTTGCCTAGTGGTTAGAGCAGGTAGCCTAGTGGTTAGAGACAGGTAGCCTAGTGGTTAGAGCCTAGCAGTTTGAGCAGGTATCCTAGTGGTTAGAGACAGGTAGCCTAGTGGTTAGAGACAGGTCGCCTAGTGGTTAGAGCAGGTAGCCTTGTGGTTAGAGGCAGGTAGCCTAGTGGGTAGAGACAGGTAGCCTAGTGGTTAGAGCCTAGTGATTAGAGCAGGTAGCCTAGTGGTTAGAGCAGGTAGCCTAGTGGTTAGAGCAGCTAGCCTAGTGGTTAGAGCAGGTAGCCTAGTGTTTAGAGCCTAGTGTTTAGAGCAGGTAGCCTAGTGGTTGGAGCAGGTAGCCTAGTGGTTTGAGCAGCTAGCCTAGTGGTTAGAGCCTAGTGGTGAGAGCAGGTAGCCTTGAGGTTAGAGCAGGTAGCCTAGTGGTTAGAGCATTGGACTAGTAACCGAAAGATCGAATCCCCCAAGCTGACAAGGTAAAAATCTGTCCTTCTGCCCCTGAACTGTTCCCCAGGAGGCCGTCATTGTAAATAATATTTTTTCTAAACTGACTTGTTAAATTAAAGATAAAATAAAATGTAAAAAACGCTACATCGTTGTCACGTCATGGTCAACATAGCTACTAGAACTAACACGTTAGTAAACCTGCTTCAAACATTAAGTACAGTCAGCAAGCGGTTTAGCAGCAAGCGGATTAACCCGCTACAATCATTCAGTAACGTTACAGTGTACAGTCAGTAAGCAGTTACACCAGTGGGCCCCGATGGCAATACATTTGTAAAATCAAAAGCCTTACCTTGGCTTAGAAGAGTTCCAGTGTTGTGTTGGATAGTCATAGCTAGCTAACATAGCATCGCTCTGTTATAGCCAGCTCGCTAAAATAGCATCCCTCTGTTATAGCCAGCTAGCCAATATACCATCCCTCTGTTATAGCCAGCTAGCTAACATAGCATCCCTCTGTTATAGCCAGCTAGCTAACATAGCGTCCCTCTGTTATAGCCAGCTAGCTAACATAGCATCCCTCTGTTATAGCCAGCTAGCTAACATAGCATCCCTCTGTTATAGCCAGCTAGCTAACATAGCATCCCTCTGTTATAGCCAGCTAGCTAACATAGCATCCCTCTGTTATAGCCAGCTAGCTAACATAGCATTCCTCTGTTGTAGCCAGCTAGCTAACATAGAATCCCTCTGTTATAGCCAGCTAGCTAACATAGCAGTTATAGCCAGCTAGCTAACATAGCATCCCTCTGTTGTAGCCAGCTAGCCAATATAGCATCCCTCTGTTATAGCCAGCTAGCTAACATAGCATCCCTCTGTTATAGCCAGCTAGCTAACATAGCATCCCTCTGTTATAGCCAGCTAGCTAACATAGCATCCCTCCGTTATAGCCAGCTAGCTAACATAGCATTCCTCTGTTGTAGCCAGCTAGCTAACATAGAATCCCTCTGTTATAGCCAGCTAGCTAACATAGCAGTTATAGCCAGCTAGCTAACATAGCATCCCTCTGTTGTAGCCAGCTAGCTAATATAGCATCCCTCTGTTATAGCCAGCTAGCTAACATAGCATCCCTCTGTTATAGCCAGCTAGCTAACATAGCATCCCTCTGTTATAGCCAGCTAGCTAACATAGAATCCCTCTGTTATAGCCAGCTAGCTAACATAGCAGTTATAGCCAGCTAGCTAACATAGCATCCCTCTAGCCAGTTAGCTACATGGCATCCTCTGTTTGAGCCGGGTGTTTGAGTAGGCTAAACTAGCTAGCTGCGTTTGCTAGATAAGTAAAACTGGAAGAAAAGAAATGACTTTCCTCTTTGTTTGAGCCGGGTGTTTGAGTAGGCTAAACTAGCTAGCTGCGCTTGCTAGATAAGTAAAACTGGAAGAAAAGAATTACTTTCTCTCTTTGTTTGAGCCGGGTGTTTTCAGTAACTAAACTAGCCAGCTCTTTGATAAGTAAAACTGGAAGAAAATAAATTACTTTTCTCCGTGGTGTTTTGTTTGACTTTCCTCTTTGTTTGAGCTGGGTGTTTTCAGTAACTAAACTAGCTAGCTGCGCTTGCTAGATAAGTAAAACTGGAAGAAAATAAATTACTTTCTCTTTGTTTGAGCCGGGTGTTTTCAGTAACTAAACTAGCCAGCTGCGCTTGCTAGATAAGTAAAACTAGATAAGTAAAAACTGATAAGTAAAACTGGAAGAAAATAAATTACTTTCTCTCTTTTGTTTGTTTTCAGTAACTAAACTAGACAGCTGCGTTCACTTTCACAGCGAAAGTTTAAAAATAAATAAAGCCAAATATAGCTATCTCTCTTTTTCTCTCACTTCTGCTTAATTTTGGAGGAAATGTATTTGTTCAAAACTGTTCAACAATTGTCTTTCTTTCTCTGTGAGTCAACTACTCACCACATTTTAGACACTGCAGTGCTAGCTAGCTGTAGCTTATGCTGTCAGTACGATATTCATTCTCTGATCCTTTGATTGGATGGACAACATGTCAGTTCATGCTGCAAGAGCTCCGATAGGTTGGAGGACATCCTCCGGAAGTTGTCATAATTACTGTGTAAGTCTATGGAAGGGGTGAGAACCATGAGCCTCCTAGGTTTTGTATTGAAGTCAATGTACCCAGAGAAGGATGGAAGCATGCCGTCCCCTGGCTACACCATGGTGCTACCCTACAGAGTGCTGTTGAGGCTACTGTAGACCATGGTGCTACCCTACAGAGTGCTGTTGAGGCTACTGTAGACCTTCATTGCAAAACAGTGTTTTATTTAAGTATTTGGTGACGTAAATATATTTAGTATAGTTTTATCTATAAAAAAATTGTAACTTTTTAAAACAATGTTTTCACAATTTTCATTTTTATTAAAATGACTGAGGAGGATGGTCCTCCCCTTCCTCCACTGTGTTCTACTCGTCGGTGTGAGAACAAAGCATTGTACGGTAGCTGCAGGCCTGAAGCTAGCTAACTGTCTTCCTGTCGCTCTAACCACAGCTATCATGCCATCATGTGCTGCTCAGCTAGCTAGCTACCAAACACACACACACACACACACACACACACACACACACACACACACACACACACACACACACACACACACACACACACACACACACACACACACACACACACACACACACACACCAGGCCTTTTAAATGATACCTTTCAGTTGTCTCTCTGGTCTGTGTGTAGAACACTGTATATAAATAATACATTGTTTCTGTGTTTGTTTTAGTTTCAGCTACAAGAGGAAGTGACATTGCAGGTATATATGACCAATAGGAATTTTGAGTCATTTTTTAAAACTTTTTTGTTTTACAAATGTTAATGAATGAACTGCAGCCCTATTCACAACATTCTCTCTCTCCATCCACCCTCTCTCCCCCCTCTCTCTCTCCATCCACCCTCTCTAACCCCTCTCTCTCTCCATCCACCCTCTCTACCCCCTCTCTCTCCATCCACCCCTCTCCCCCTCTCTCTCTCCATCCACCCTCTCTCCCCCTCTCTCTCTCCATCCACCCTCTCTAACCCCTCTCTCTCTCCATCCACCCTCTCTCCCCCTCTCTCTCCATCCACCCTCTCCTCCCCCTACCCCTCTCTCTCCATCCACCCTCTCTCCCCCCTCTCTCTCCATCCACCCTCTCTAACCCCTCTCTCTCTCCATCCACCCTCTCTAACCCTCTCTCTCTCCATCCACCCTCTCTACCCCCTCTCTCTCCATCCACCCTCTCTAACCCCCTCTCTCTCCATCCACCCTCTCTAACCCCTCTCTCTCTCCATCCACCCTCTCTAACCCCTCTCTCCACCCTCTCTAACCCCTCTCTCCATCCACCCTCTCTACCCCCCTCTCTCTCCATCCACCCTCTCTCCCCCCTCTCTCTCCATCCATCCCCTCTCTACCCCCCTCTCTCTCCATCCACCCTCTAACCCCTCTCTCCATCCACCCCTCTCTCCATCCACCCTCTCTACCCCCTCTCTCTCCATCCACCCTCTCTACCCCCGCTCTCTCCATCCACCCTCTCTACCCCCCTCTCTCCATCCACCATTTTCTCTCTTCCCCCTCTCTCTAACCCCCGTCTCTCTCTACCCCCCTCTCTAACCCCGTCTCTCTCTACCCCCTCTCTACCCCCTCTCTCCACCCCCTCTCTCTACCCCCCCCCCCCCCTCTACCCCCCTCTCTCTCTACCCCCCTCCCTACCCCCTACTCCCCCTCTCTCCTACCCCCCTCTCCCACCCCCTCTCTCCCACCCCCTCTCTCTACCTCCCTTCCCTCTCCCCCCCTCCCCTCTCTAACCCCCCCTCTCTCTCTCTCCTGTAGGCTATGTAATCCTGTTTCTCATATTGTTGGCTGTTGTGTGTCTGGTGGTGATTCTCTATATCCTGAGGAAGAAGTCCAGGGTGAGACATCCAGGGCTTTAAAACACAACCCTGTTACTGTATTACATAGTGAAGGAAGACCACAGGGCTTTAAAACACAACCCTGTTACTGTATTACATAGTGAAGGAAGAGTCAGGGCTTTAAAACACAACCATGTTACTGTATTACATAGTGAAGGAAGACCCAGGGCTTTAAAACACAACCCTGTTACTGTATTACATAGTGAAGGAAGACCCAGGGCTTTAAAACACAACCCTGTTACTGTATTACATAGTGAAGGAAGACCCAGGGCTTTAAAACACAACCCTGTTACTGTATTATAGTGAAGGAAGAGTCAGGGCTTTAAAACACAACCCTGTTACTGTATTACATAGTGAAGGAAGACCCAGGGCTTTAAAACACAACCCTGTTACTGTATTACATAGTGAAGGAAGAGTCAGGGCTTTAAAACACAACCCTGTTACTGTATTACATAGTGAAGGAAGAGTCAGGGCTTTAAAACACAACCCTGTTACTGTATTACATAGTGAAGGAAGAGTCAGGGCTTTAAAACACAACCCTGTTACTGTATTACATAGTGAAGGAAGAGTCAGGGCTTTAAAACACAACCCTGTTACTGTATTACATAGTGAAGGAAGAGTCAGGGCTTTAAAACACAACCCTGTTACTGTATTACATAGTGAAGGAAGAGTCAGGGCTTTAAAACACAACCCTGTTACTGTATTACATAGTGAAGGAAGACTCAGGGCTTTAAAACACAACCCTGTTACTGTATTACATAGTGAAGGAAGAGTCAGGGCTTTAAAACACAACCCTGTTACTGTATTACATAGTGAAGGAAGACTCAGGGCTTTAAAACACAACCCTGTTACTGTATTACATAGTGAAGGAAGACTCAGGGCTTTAAAACACAACCCTGTTACTGTATTACATAGTGAAGGAAGACTCAGGGCTTTAAAACACAACCCTGTTACTGTATTACATAGTGAAGGAAGAGTCAGGGCTTTAAAACACAACCCTGTTACTGTATTACATAGTGAAGGAAGAGTCAGGGCTTTAAAACACAACCCTGTTACTGTATTACATAGTGAAGGAAGAGTCAGGGCTTTAAAACACAACCCTGTTACTGTATTACATAGTGAAGGAAGAGTCAGGGCTTTAAAACACAACCCTGTTACTGTATTACATAGTGAAGGAAGAGTCAGGGCTTTAAAACACAACCCTGTTACTGTATTACATAGTGAAGGAAGACCCAGGGCTTTAAAACACAACCCTGTTACTGTATTACATAGTGAAGGAAGAGTCAGGGCTTTAAAACACAACCCTGTTACTGTATTACATAGTGAAGGAAGACCCAGGGCTTTACAACACAACCCTGTTACTGCATTACATAGTGAAGGAAGACCCAGGGCTTTAAAACACAACCCTGTTACTGTATTACATAGTGAAGGAAGACCCAGGGCTTTAAAACACAACCCTGTTACTGTATTACATAGTGAAGGAAGACTCAGGGCTTTACTTGTTGTGAAGGATATGTTTTGCAGTCTGTTCCTCCAAGGCTTTGCTAAAAGAAAGGGGGGGAAACGATATTGTTTACCTGGAGTGGTATGAGGAAATATGAATTCTGAAAGGCTCTAGGTGGGTCACAGTCATCGAGTCACATTCCATACAAGTCTTCAGATCTGTCTGATAATGTACAATGGTCATGTTGTCTCGTAACCATTCAATATTAATGGTGTTTTGGTCGCTGTTAAGATGTTGATGTGATCTTTTCTCCACAGACGTATGTGTCTGATAATTACGCTATGCTGATATTATTGTTTCTCCACAGAGGTACTCGTTTGATCTGCAGTATCCAGGTTATGACCACGACACCCCCCTCACCTGCATGGAACAACCCGGAACCTTCGAACTCAACAACGGTAACCATGGTGACATTACTATTTGGTAACCATGGTGGTGTTACTATTTGGTAACCATGGTGGTGTTACTATTTGGTAACCATGGTGACATTACTGTTTCGTGATTATGGGGTATTGTGATGTCATTATGGGGTATTGTGATGTCATTATGGGGTATTGTGATGTCGTTATGGGGTATTGTGATGTCATTATAGGGTATTGTGATGTCATTATGGGGTATTGTGATGTCATTATGGGGTATTGTGATGTCATTATGGGGTATTGTGATGTCATTATGGGGTATTGTGATGTCGTTATGGGGTATTGTGATGTCGTTATGGGGTGTTGTGATGTCATTATGGGGTATTGTGAGGTCATTATGGGGTATTGTGTGTAGATTGATGGGGGGGGGGGGAGTCAAGGGGTCTGAATACTTTCTGAATGCTCTGTAATATCCATATGTTGTATTTTAGATCAGGAAATCTGTGAGTCTGAGAGAGAGGGTGGTGATGAGGATCCCCATGCTATGAGCCCTGTAGCTAACGGCTCAGCTATGGGGGCTGGAGAGACTGGCTCTACAGGGGAGAACGGTAAGGAAACTCTTACTAAGTCTGTAGTCTCCTGGTGTCAGGAATAGACTGAGGAGAACAGTAAGGAGAGACTAAGTCTGTAGTCCCCTGGTGTCAGGAATAGACTGAGGAGAACAGTAAGGAGAGACTAAGTCTGTAGTCCCCTGGTGTCAGGAATAGACTGAGGAGAACAGTAAGGAGAGACTAAGTCTGTAGTCCCCTGGTATCAGGAATAGACTGAGGAGAACAGTATAAGGAGAGACTAAGTCTGGTGTCCCCTGGTGTCAGGAATAGACTGAGGAGAACAGTAAGGAGAGACTAAGTCTGTAGTCCCCTGGTGTCAGGAATAGACTGAGGAGAACAGTAAGGAGAGACTAAGTCTGTAGTCCCCTGGTATCAGGAATACATGAAAACATACTGTGAGCAAAACTGATATCTCCATCTTTCTCTCTCTTTCTGTTTCTCTCTGTCTTCCTCGTCTCTCTTTCTCTCCCTGTCTCTGTCTGTCTGTCTGTCTGTCTGTCTGTCTGTCTGTCTGTCTGTCTGTCTGTCTGTCTGTCTGTCTGTCTGTCTGTCTGTCTGTCTGTCTGTCTCTGTCTCTGTCTCTGTCTCTGTCTCTGTCTCTAACAGAAGGAGAGAAGCAGGCTCATGGTGATAGTGATGGAGACAGCTTCAATAACTTCTGTGCCAGTGATGTCACTCCGCCCATAAAAAGGGTTGGCTTTAGCCTGGACCTCGACCTGAGTGACAAGGTGTTACTCGGCTCCAGCCCTGACCTTTTGACCCTTGAGTGACAGGGTGTTACTCGGCTCCGGCCCTGACCTTTGACCCTTGAGTGACAGGGTGTTACTCGGCTCCGGCCCTGACCTTTGACCCTTGAGTGACAGGGTGTTACTCGGCTCCGGCCCTGACCTTCGACCCTGTATGTCCAGATAACGTCTTCACCGAGATCAAGATGTACATAGCACCTTTATTTGATCTATAAAATGTCAGAATGTAAACCCGCTCCAAATTAGTTTTTTTACTTTCCTATTTCTGATTTCTGTAATTCATTTTAATAATGTTTTGAGCGTGACAATACCAAGAGAGCGATGTCACGTTGTTTTAGAATAAAAAACAAAGTGCTTCACAGAGGACGTGGTGTCGTGATGTAATAATGTGTGTGTGTTTGGGTTGACACGTGAAACCTAAATGACTGTTGCTCCGTAGCACTTACTTCTGTCATCGTGTAAGTGCTTCGAGAGACTAGTCAAAGATCATATCACCTCCACCTTCCTTCCCTGACACCCTTAGACCCACCCCAGCTTGCATACCGCTCTGCCTCAATAGATTAACAGACGATGCAATGGCCTGTACACTGGCCTGTGCCATCTGGACAAGAGGAATACCTATGTGAGAATGCTGTTCATTGACTATAGCTCATCCTTCAACACAGCTCATCGTTAAGCTCAGGGTCCTGAGTCTGAAACCCCGCCCTGTGCAACTGGGTCCTGGACTTCCTGACAGGCTGCCCCCTGGTGGTGAAGGTAGGAAACAACACCTCCACTGTGCTGATCCTCAGCCCTCTCCTGTACTCCCTGTTCACTTATGACTGCGGGGCCATGCACACCTCCAACACAATCATGGTAGGCCCGATTACCAACAACGACGAGACGGCCTACAGGGAGGAGGTGAGGCCCCTGGCAGAGTGGTGCCAGGACAATAACCTCACACTCAACGTCAACAAAAACAAAGGAGCTGATCGTGGACTTCAGGAGACAGCAGAGGGAGCACGGCCCTAGCCACATGTACACATACTGTATTCTATTCTACTGCATTCTATTCTACTGTATTCTATTCTACTGCATTCTATTCTACTGCATTCTATTCTACTGTATTCTATTCTACTGCATTCTATTCTACTGCATTCTATTCTACTGCATTCTATTCTACTACATTATATTCTACTGTATTCTATTCTACTGTATTATATTCTACTGCATTCTATTCTACTGCATTCTATTCTACTGCATTCTATTCTACTGTATTCTATTCTACTGTATTATATTCTAATGCATTCTATTCTACTGCATTCTATTCTACTGTATTCTATTCTACTGCATTCTATTCTACTGCATTCTATTCTACTGTATTCTATTCTACTGCATTCTATTCTACTGCATTCTATTCTACTGCATTCTATTCTACTGCATTCTATTCTACTGTATTCTATTCTACTGTATTCTATTCTACTGCATTCTATTCTACTGCATTCTATTCTACAGTATTCTATTCTACTGCATTCTATTCTACTGTATTCTATTCTACTGTATTCTATTCTACTGTATTCTATTCTACTGTATTCTATTCTACTGCATTCTATTCTACTGTATTCTATTCTACTGTATTCTATTCTACTGCATTCTATTCTACTGTATTCTATTCTACTGCATTCTATTCTACTGTATTCTATTCTACTGTATTCTATTCTACTGTATTCTATTCTACTGTATTCTATTCTACTGTATTCTATTCTACTGTATTCTATTCTACTGCATTCTATTCTACTGTATTCTATTCTACTGCATTCTATTCTACTGTATTCTATTCTACTGTATTATATTTTACTGTATTCTATTCTACTGTATTCTATTCTACTGTATTCTATTCTACTGCATTCTATTCTACTGTATTCTATTCTACTGCATTCTATTCTACTGCATTCTATTCTACAGTATTCTATTCTACTGCATTATATTCTACTGTATTCTATTCTACTGTATTCTATTCTACTGCATTATATTCTAATGTATTCTATTCTACTGCATTCTATTCTACTGTATTCTATTCTACTGCATTCTATTCTACTGTATTCTATTCTACGGTATTCTATTCTACTGCATTCTATTCTACTGTATTCTATTCTACTGCATTCTATTCTACTGTATTCTATTCTACTGCATTCTATTCTACTGCATTCTATTCTACTGTATTCTATTCTACTGCATTCTATTCTACTGCATTCTATTCTACTGCATTCTATTCTACTGTATTCTATTCTACTGTATTATATTCTACTGCATTCTATTCTACTGCATTCTATTCTACAGTATTCTATTCTACTGCATTCTATTCTACTGTATTCTATTCTACTGTATTCTATTCTACTGTATTCTATTCTACTGCATTCTATTCTACTGTATTCTATTCTACTGTATTCTATTCTACTGCATTCTATTCTACTGTATTCTATTCTACTGTATTCTATTCTACTGTATTCTATTCTACTGCATTCTATTCTACTGTATTCTATTCTACTGCATTCTATTCTACTGTATTCTATTCTACTGTATTCTCTTCTACCGTATTCTATTCTACAGTATTCTATTCTACTGTATTCTATTCTACTGCATTCTATTCTACTGTATTCTATTCTACTGTATTCTATTCTACTGTATTCTATTCTACTGCATTCCATTCTACTGTATTCTATTCTACTGCATTCTATTCTACTGTATTCTGTTCTACTGTATTCTATTCTACTGTATTCTATTCTACTGCATTCTATTCTACTGTATTCTATTCTACTGCATTCTATTCTACTGCATTCTATTCTACAGTATTCTATTCTACTGCATTATATTCTACTGTATTCTATTCTACTGTATTCTATTCTACTGCATTATATTCTAATGTATTCTATTCTACTGCATTCTATTCTACTGTATTCTATTCTACTGCATTCTATTCTACTGTATTCTATTCTACTGTATTCTATTCTACTGCATTCTATTCTACTGTATTCTATTCTACTGCATTCTATTCTACTGTATTCTATTTTACTGCATTCTATTCTACTGTATTCTATTCTACTGCATTCTATTCTACTGTATTCTATTCTACTGCATTCTATTCTACTGCATTCTATTCTACTGTATTCTATTCTACTGTATTCTATTCTACTGCATTCTATTCTACTGTATTCTATTCTACTGCATTCTATTCTACTGTATTCTATTCTACTGCATTCTATTCTACTGTATTCTATTCTACTGCATTCTATTCTACTGTATTCTATTCTACTGCATTCTATTATACTGTATTCTATTCTACTGTATTCTATTGTACTGCATTCTATTCTACTGCATTCTATTCTACTGCATTCTATTCTACTGCATTCTATTCTACTGTATTCTATTCTACTGTATTCTATTCTACTGCATTCTATTCTACTGTATTCTACTCTACTGTATTTCAGTCAATACCACTCTGACACTGCTCGTCCTAATATTTACATCCTCCCTTAAATTAATTATTTTATACTTTATATGTGTGTATTGTTAGATAATACTGCACTGTTGGAGCTGGGAGACACAAGCATTTCATTACACCCGCAATAACATCTACTTAATATGTGTATGTGACCAATAATATTTTATTTGGAGAGGTAATGTGTGGAGAGGTAATGTGTGGAGAGCTAATGCGTGGAGAGTTAATGTATTTGTTTGGGTAATGTGTGGAGAGGTAATGTGTAAAGAGGTAATGTGTGGAGAGGTAATGTGTGGAGAGGTCATGTATGTGTTTGGGTAATGTGTGGAGAGGTAATGTGTGGAGAGGTAATGTATGTGTTAAGAGGTAATGTGTGGAGAGGTAATGTGTGGAGAGGTAATGTGTGGAGGGGTAATGTACGTGTTTGGGTAATGTGTGGAGAGGTAATGTGTGGAGAGGTTATGTATGTGTTTAGGTAATGTGTGGAGAGGTCATGTACGTGTTTGGGTAATGTGTGGAGAGGTAATGTACGTGTTTGAGTAATGTGTGGAGAGGTAATGTGTGGAGAGGTAATGTACGTGGTTGGGTAATGTGTGGAGAGGTAATGTGTAAAGAGGTAATGTGTGGAGAGGTAATGTACGTGTTTGGGTAATGTGTGGATAAGCAATGTGTGGAGAGGTAATGTATGTGTTTGGGCAATGTGTGGAGAGGTAATGTGTGGAGAGGTAATGTGTGGAGAGGTAATGTACGTGTTTGGGTAATGTGTGGATAAGCAATGTGTGGAGAGGTAATGTATGTGTTTGGGCAATGTGTGGAGAGGTAATGTGTGGAGAGGTAATGTGTGGAGAGGTAATGTACGTGTTTGGGTAATGTGTGGAGAGGTAATGTACGTGTTTGGGTAATGTGTGGATAAGCAATGTGTGGAGAGGTAATGTGTAGAGAGGTAATGTATGTGTTTGGTGTGGAGAGGTAATGTTTGTGTGGAGAGGTCATGTATGTGTTTGGGCAATGTGTGGAGAGGTAATGTATGTGTTTGGGCAATGTGTGGAGAGGTAATGTATGTGTTTGGGCAATGTGTGGAGAGGTAATGTTTGTGTTTGCGTAATGTGTGGAGAGGTAATGTGTGGTGAGGTAATGTGTAGAGAGGTAATGTATGTGTTTGGTGTGGAGAGGTAATGTTTGTGTGAAGAGGTAATGTTTGGGTAATGTGTGGAGAGGTAATGTGTGTGTTTGGGTAATGTGTGGAGAGGTAATGTATGTGTTTGGGTAATGTGTGTGTTTGGGTAATGTGTGGAGAGGTAATGTGTGTGTTTGGGTAATGTGTGGAGAGGTAATGTATGTGTTTGGGTAATGTGTGGAGAGGTAATGTGTGTGTTTGGGCAATGTGTGGAGAGGTAATGTTTGTGTGGAGAGGTCATGTATGTGTTTGGGTAATGTGTGGAGAGGTAATGTGTGTGTTTGGGCAATGTGTGGAGAGGTAATGTATGTGTTTGGTGTGGAGAGGTAATGTTTGTGTGGAGAAGTAATGTATGTGTTTGGGTAATGTGTGGAGAAGTCATGTATGTGTTTGGGTAATGTGTGGCGAGGTACAGTGCCTTGAGAAACTAAGTGCAAACCAGATTGAATGGCATATCGCTACAGAATGCCTTAAAGTCTAAATAAATCACTGACAGTGTCACCAGCAAATCACCATCACACCTCCTCCTCCATGCTTCACGGTGGCAACCACACATGCGGAGATCATCCGTTCACCTACTCTGTGTCTCACAAAGACATGGCGGTTGTTGGAACCAAAAACCTCAAATTGGACTCATCAGACCAAAGGACAGATTTCCACTGGTCTAATGTCCATTGCTCGTGTTTCTTGGCCCAATCAAGTCTCTTCTTCTTATTGGTGTCCTTTAGTAGTGGTTTCTTTGCAGCAAGTTCTTGAAATTTTCCGGATTGACTGACCATGTCTTAAAATAATAATAGATTGTCGTTTCTCTTTGCTTATTTTAGCTGTTCTTGCCATAATATGGATTTAGTCTTTTACCAAATAGGGCTATCTTCTGTATACCACCCCTACCTAGTCACAACACAACTGATTGGCTCAAACGCATTAAGAAGGAAAGCAATTCCACAAATGAACTTTTAACAAGGCACACCTGTTAATTGAAATGCACCTCATGAAGCTGGTTGAGAGAATGCCAAGAGTGTGCAAAGCTGTCATCAAGGCTACTTTGAATAATCTCAAATATAAAATAGATTTTGATTTGCTTAACACTTTTTTTGGTTACTACACAATGTGTTATTTCATAGTTTTGATGTCTTCACTGTTATTCTACAATGTAGAAAATAGTAAAAAATAAAGAAAAACCCTTAAATGAGTAGGTGTGTCCAAACTTTTGACTGGCACTGTATATAAACGGAACAGTACCGGACCCAAAATTGAACCTTGTGGGACGCCACATGTGATTTCTGTCACCAGAGGATTTTTAGCTTATTAGACTGTATTAGTGATTTAAATACTCGAATGGCTCACAACTTCCTCCAGCTTAATCATAATAATAATAATAATATTAATCAAGACAAGACCGAAGGGGAGGAGACAGGTTAATAAGGATCGGACCCCCTTTTTTTCTCCAATTTCAGCCTAAAATGACAGACCCAAATCTGACTGCCTGTTGCTCAGGACCTGAAGCAAGGATATGCATATTATTGGTACCATTTGAAAGGATACACTTTGAAGTTTTTGGAAATATGAAAGGAATGTGGGAGAATATAACACATTAGATCTGATGAAAGATAATACAAACAGAAAAACATGCACTTTCAATTATAATTTATTTTGCACCATCTTTGAAATGCAAGAGAAAGGCCAGACAGTGATGTCGGATTCTAGATGTCATTTAGATGTTGTCCACAAGATGGCAGCAGTGTGCGTGCAATGCTTCAGACCGATCCAGTGAAGAATTACATCACTACAGAATATTTTGTATCAAGTATGACAGGAGTTTGCCCAAATGTGCTGAATTGATCAATTTATACATTTTCAAGTACATAACTGTAGAGAACATACAAAAATGCTATGGTAATAAAACATGTAAGTTTACATTATGTGTCCCAGGAATGTCCTACATGATGGATCATCAGCTACAGAAATACATGGTGGTCCTTCTGTAGCACAGTTGGTAGAGCATGGCGCTTGTAACGCCAGGGTAGTGGGTTCGATTCCCGGGACCACCCATACGTAGAATGTATTACATGACTGTAAGTCGCTTTGGATAAAAGCGTCTGCTAAATGGCATATATTATATTATTACATTCCCCTCTCCAGGATCGGTGTCCCTACACAGGGACAGTTGTTGCTCAATATGCGATAATGTGACCGGAATGACGTTGTAAACAACAACCACCAACGTTCCCGGGACATAGACATGTCTTATATGGGCAGAAAGCTTAAATTGTTGTTAATCTAACTGCTGCAGTGTCGAATTTACAGTAGCTGTTACAGTGAAACAATACCATGCTATTGTTTGAGGAGCACAACACAGCAAATGTTTTTTATCAAGGCAACTGGTTTGATACATTCACCTATGAAGGTAAATAATGTACTTCAATTCAGTAAACTTGCTCTGATTTGTCATCCCGATGGTCGTAGTGTAGTTTTGTTTGGAAAAATACATGTTTATATTTAAATGTAGGGAACTGGGTTCTACTCTGGCTCCACACCCGGCCACATAGACGTGTGAACGTTAATGTTTTGTAAACTCAGGGCAGTAATCTGCTAAATATCCTTCTTGGCCATTAAACAGAGAGACACCAGATAAACAATACAAATCTTTTTAATTCACTGACAACTTTGGTTTCCTACATGTAACATCACATCATGTAAGTAACTGTCGTAGTATGTAACATCACATCATGTAAGTAACTGTCGTAGTATGTAACATCACATCATGTATGTAACTGTGGCAGAATGTAACATCATGTATGTAACTGTGGTAGTATGTAACATCATGTATGTAACTGTAGTAGTATGTAACATCACATCATGTATGTAACTGTGGCAGAATGTAACATCATGTATGTAACTGTGGTAGTATGTAACATCACATCATGTATGTAAACTGTAACATCATGTATGTAACTGTGGTAGTATGTAACATCATGTATGTAACTGTGGTAGTATGTAACATGATGTATGTAACTGTGGTAGTATGTAACATCACATCATGTATGTAACATCATGTAACATGATGTATGTAACTGTGGTAGTATGTAACATCACATCATGTATGTAACTGTGGTAGTATGTAACATGATGTATGTAACTGTGGTAGAATATAACATGATGTATGCAACTGTGGTAGTATGTAACATGATGTATGTAACTGTGGTAGTATGTAACATCATGTATGTAACTGTGGTAGAATGTAACATCACATCATGTATGTAACTGTGGTAGTATGTAACATCACATCATGTATGTAACTGTGGTCGTATGTAACATCATGTATGTAACTGTGGTAGAATGTAACATGATGTATGTAACTGTGGTAGTATGTAACATCATGTATGTAACTGTGGTAGTATGTAACATCATGTATGTAACTGTGGTAGTATGTAACATCACATCATGTATGTAACTGTGGTCGTATGTAACATGTATGTAACTGTGGTAGAATGTAACATGTATGTAACTGTGGTAGAATGTAACATCATGTATGTAACTGTGGTAGTATGTAACATCACATCATGTATGTAACTGTGGTAGAATGTAACATGATATATGTAACTGTGGTAGAATGTAACATGTATGTAACTGTGGTAGAATGTAACATCATGTATGTAACTGTGGTAGTATGTAACATCACATCATGTATCATGATGAATGTAACTGTGGTAGTATGTAACATCATATCATGTATGTAACTGTGGTAGTATGTAAACATGTATGTAACTGTGGTAGAATGTAATCATGTATGTAACTGTGGTAGAATGTAACATCATGTATGTAACTGTGGTAGTATGTAACATCACATCATGTATGTAACATGATGAATGTAACTGTGGTAGTATGTAACATCATATCATGTATGTAACTGTGGTAGTATGTAACATCACATCATGTATGTAACTGTGGTAGTATGTAACATCACATCATGTATGTAACATGATGAATGTAACTGTGGTAGTATGTAACATCATATCATGTATGTAACTGTGGTCGTATGTAACATGTATGTAACTGTGGTAGAATGTAACATGTATGTAACTGTGGTAGAATGTAACATCATGTATGTAACTGTGGTAGTATGTAACATCACATCATGTATGTAACATGATGAATGTAACTGTGGTAGTATGTAACATCATATCATGTATGTAACTGTGGTAGTATGTAACATGTATGTAACTGTGGTAGAATGTAACATGTATGTAACTGTGGTAGAATGTAACATCATGTATGTAACTGTGGTAGTATGTAACATCACATCATGTATGTAACATGATGAATGTAACTGTGGTAGTATGTAACATCATATCATGTATGTAACTGTGGTCGTATGTAACATCACATCATGTATGTAACTGTGGTAGTATGTAACATCACATCATGTATGTAACATGATGAATGTAACTGTGGTAGTATGTAACATGTATGTAACTGTGGTAGAATGTAACATCATGTATGTAACTGTGGTAGTATGTAACATCATGTATGTAACTGTGGTAGTATGTAACATCATGTATGTAACTGTGGTAGTATGTAACATCACATCATGTATGTAACATGATGAATGTAACTGTGGTAGTATGTAACATCACATCATGTATGTAACTGTGGTAGAATGTAACATGTATGTAACTGTGGTAGAATGTAACATCATGTATGTAACTGTGGTAGTATGTAACATCACATCATGTATGTAACTGTGGTAGAATGTAACATGATATATGTAACTGTGGTAGTATGTAACATCATGTATGTAACTGTGGTCGTATGTAACATCATGTATGTAACTGTGGTAGAATGTAACATGATGTATGTAACTGTGGTAGTATGTAACATCACATCATGCATGTAACTGTGGTAGAATGTAACATGATATATGTAACTGTGGTAGTATGTAACATCACATCATGTATGTAACTGTGGTAGTATGTAACATCATGTATGTAACTGTGGTAGTATGTAACATGATGTATGTAACTGTGGTAGTATGTAACATCACATCATGTATGTAACTGTGGTAGTATGTAACATGATGTATGTAACTGTGGTAGTATGTAACATCACATCATGTATGTAACTGTGGTAGTATGTAACATGATGTATGTAACTGTGGTAGTATGTAACATCACATCATGTATGTAACTGTGGTCGTATGTAACATCATGTATGTAACTGTGGTAGTATGTAACATGTATGTAACTGTGGTAGAATGTAACATCATGTATGTAACTGTGGTAGAATGTAACATCATGTATGTAACTGTGGTAGTATGTAACATCACATCATGTATGTAACTGTGGTAGTATGTAACATCACATCATGTATGTAACTGTGGTCGTATGTAACATCATGTATGTAACTGTGGTAGAATGTAACATGATGTATGTAACTGTGGTAGTATGTAACATCACATCATGTATGTAACTGTGGTAGAATGTAACATGATATATGTAACTGTGGTAGTATGTAACATCACATCATGTATGTAACTGTGGTAGAATGTAACATGATGTATGTAACTGTGGTAGTATGTAACATCATGTATGTAACTGTGGTAGTATGTAACATCATGTATGTAACTGTGGTAGTATGTAACATCATGTATGTAACTGTGGTAGTATGTAACATCACATCATGTATGTAACTGTGGTAGTATGTAACATGTATGTAACTGTGGTAGAATGTAACATCATGTATGTAACTGTGGTAGTATGTAACATCATGTATGTAACTGAGCGTCTTTGTGATGCAGTCTACAGTCTACTACAGTGAGATACAGTCTACTACAGTGAGATGCAGTCTACTACAGTGAGATGCAGTCTACAGTCTACTAGAGTGAGATGCAGTCTACTACAGTGAGATACAGTCTACAGTCTACTACAGTGAGATGCAGTCTACTACAGTGAGATAGTCTACTACAGTGAGATGCAGTCTACTACAGTGAGATGCAGTCTACAGTCTACTACAGTGAGATGCAGTCTACTACAGTGAGATGCAGTCTACAGTCTACTACAGTGAGATACAGTCTACTACAGTGAGATGCAGTCTACAGTCTACTACAGTGAGATGCAGTCTACAGTCTACTACAGTGAGATGCAGTCTACTACAGTGAGATGCAGTCTACTACAGTGAGATACAGTCTACAGTCTACTACAGTGAGATGCAGTCTACTACAGTGAGATGCAGTCTACAGTCTACTACAGTGAGATGCAGTCTACTACAGTGAGATACAGTCTACTACAGTGAGATGCAGTCTACTACAGTGAGATGCAGTCTACAGTCTACTACAGTGAGATGCAGTCTACAGTCTACTACAGTGAGATGCAGTCTACAGTCTACTACAGTGAGATGCAGTCTACTACAGTGAGATGCAGTCTACAGTCTACTACAGTGAGATGCAGTCTACTACAGTGAGATGCAGTCTACAGTCTACTACAGTGAGATGCAGTCTACTACAGTGAGATAGTCTACTACAGTGAGATACAGTCTACAGTCTACTACAGTGAGATGCAGTCTACAGTCTACTACAGTGAGATAGTCTACTACAGTGAGATGCAGTCTACTACAGTGAGATACAGTCTACTACAGTGAGATGCAGTCTACTACAGTGAGATACAGTCTACAGTCTACTACAGTGAGATGCAGTCTACAGTCTACTACAGTGAGATAGTCTACTACAGTGAGATGCAGTCTACTACAGTGAGATGCAGTCTACAGTCTACTACAGTGAGATGCAGTCTACTACAGTGAGATGCAGTCTACAGTCTACTACAGTGAGATGCAGTCTACTACAGTGAGATGCAGTCTACAGTCTACTACAGTGAGATGCAGTCTACAGTCTACTACAGTGAGATAGTCTACTACAGTGAGATGCAGTCTACAGTCTACTACAGTGAGATGCAGTCTACAGTCTACTACAGTGAGATGCAGTCTACTACAGTGAGATGCAGTCTACAGTCTACTACAGTGAGATGCAGTCTACTACAGTGAGATGCAGTCTACAGTCTACTACAGTGAGATGCAGTCTACTACAGTGAGATGCAGTCTACTACAGTGAGATGCCGTCTACAGTCTACTACAGTGAGATACAGTCTACTACAGTGAGATGCAGTCTACTACAGTGAGATGCAGTCTACAGTCTACTACAGTGAGATACAGTCTACTACAGTGAGATGCAGTCTACAGTCTACTACAGTGAGATGCAGTCTACAGTCTACTAGAGTGAGATGCAGTCTACTACAGTGAGACGGCAGACCACTGACTCCAACACATTGAGGACTACTAACTCCAACACATTGAGGACCACTGACTCCAACACATTGAGGACCACTGACTCCAACACATTGAGGACCACCACACTCCAACACATTGAGGACCACTGACTCCAACACATTGAGGACCACCACACTCCAACACATTGAGGACCACTGACTCCAACACATTGAGGACCACTGACTCCAACACATTGAGGACCACTGACTCCAACACATTGAGGACCACTGACTCCAACACATTGAGGACCACCACACTCCAACACATTGAGGACCACTGACTCCAACACATTGAGGACCACTGACTCCAACACATTGAGGACCACCACACTCCAACACATTGAGGACCACTGACTCCAACACATTGAGGACCACCACACTCCAACACATTGAGGACCACTGACTCCAACACATTGAGGACCACTGACTCCAACACATTGAGGACCTCTGACTCCAACACATTGAGGACCACTGACTCCAACACATTGAGGACCACTGACTCCAACACATTGAGGACCACTGACTCCAACACATTGAGGACCACCACACTCCAACACATTGAGGACCACCACACTCCAACACATTGAGGACCACCACACTCCAACACATTGAGGACCACCACACTCCAACACATTGAGGACCACTGACTCCAACACATTGAGGACCACTGACTCCAACACATTGAGGACTACTGACTCCAACACATTGAGGACCACTGACTCCAACACATTGAGGACCACTGACTCCAACACATTGAGGACCACCACACTCCAACACATTGAGGACCACCACACTCCAACACATTGAGGACCACCACACTCCAACACATTGAGGACCACTGACTCCAACACATTGAGGACCACTGACTCCAACACATTGAGGACCACTGACTCCAACACATTGAGGACCACTGACTCCAACACATTGAGGACCACTGACTCCAACACATTGAGGACTACTGACTCCAACACATTGAGGACCACCACACTCCAACACATTGAGGACCACTGACTCCAACACATTGAGGACCACTGACTCCAACACATTGAGGACCACCACACTCCAACACATTGAGGACCACTGACTCCAACACATTGAGGACCACCACACTCCAACACATTGAGGACCCACTGACTCCAACACATTGAGGACCACTGACTCCAACACATTGAGGACCACCACACTCCAACACATTGAGGACCACTGACTCCAACACATTGAGGACCACCACACTCCAACACATTGAGGACCACCACACTCCAACACATTGAGGACCACTGACTCCAACACATTGAGGACCACTGACTCCAACACATTGAGGACCACTGACTCCAACACATTGAGGACCACTGACTCCAACACATTGAGGACCACCACACTCCAACACATTGAGGACCACTGACTCCAACACATTGAGGACCACTGACTCCAACACATTGAGGACCACTGACTCCAACACATTGAGGACCTCTGACTCCAACACATTGAGGACCACCACACTCCAGTTAAAAGATCTGTTGCTTTTAGCCTGAAATCATTTGTTTAGAGGATGGAGAAGACTGAGGATTCTGTGCACCATGGTCACAGGGGTCTATCACCGCCTTCAGTAGCCCCGTATCCTTGAGTCTTACTTCTTGTGTTGTACGAACGTGTGCATTCCATGTCGGAAGGGAAGGGGAAACTTCTGGAAACTACTGTTACTTACTATTTTTATATAAAGGACATACAACTAACCCGGAAGGGGGCTGAGCCCCTTTTTACCTCCTCGTGGAGCCGGGTACGCTTGGAGAGGTGTGTGTCTGTGTGTATCTGTTCAGTGTGTGTGTCTGTTTAGTGTGTGTGTCTGTGTGTATCTGTTCAGTGTGTGTATCTGTTCAGTGTGTGTGTCTGTTTAGTGTGTGTGTCTGTGTGTATCTGTGTGTGTGTATCTGTTCAGTGTGTGTGTCTGTTTAGTGTGTGTGTCTGTGTGTATCTGTTCAGTGTGTGTATCTGTTCAGTGTGTGTGTCTGTTCAGTGTGTGTCTGTTTAGTGTGTGTGTCTGTGTGTGTGTATCTGTTCAGTGTGTGTGTCTGTTCAGTGTGTATGTCTGTTTAGTGTGTGTGTCTGTTCAGTGTATGTCTGTTTAGTGTGTGTGTCTGTTCAGTGCGTGTGTCTGTTCAGTGTGTGTCTGTTCAGTGTGTATCTGTTCAGTGTGTGTCTGTTCAGTGCGTGTGTCTGTTCAGTGTGTGTCTGTTCAGTGTGTGTCTGTTCAGTGTGTATCTGTTCAGTGTGTGTCTGTTCAGTGTGTGTGTATCTGTTCAGTGTGTGTCTGTTCAGTGTGTGTGTATCTGTTCAGTGTGTGTCTGTTCAGTGTGTGTCTGTTCAGTGTGTATCTGTTCAGTGTGTGTCTGTTCAGTGTGTGTGTCTGTTCAGTGTGTGTCTGTTCAGTGTGTGTGTATCTGTTCAGTGTGTGTCTGTTCAGTGTGTGTGTATCTGTTCAGTGTGTGTCTGTTCAGTGTGTGTGTGTTCAGTGTGTGTCTGTTCAGTGTGTGTCTGTTCAGTGTGTGTGTATCTGTTCAGTGTGTGTCTGTTCAGTGTGTGTGTGCGTGTGTTATTTGTCCTTCTCAGTAGACTGTCTCCCGTCGTGCCACGCCTCCCTGGTACTTTTCAGAGCTCTGGTTCTCTCAGGATCAACGACCACATAGTCCACACGGTCACGTGCACGCTCACCTTCACGGTCACGTGCACGCTCACCTTCACGCTCACGTGCACGCTCACCTTCGCCCGAACCCATCGAGCCACCCAACACACTCTTTTTCTGAAAACAAAAAGACAGGATGGATTTTTATTCTAAAACAGAGACTTTTATTTTGAAACACAAAAGTGGGACTTTTATTCTGAAACAAGTGTTTTTTTGTGCGTTCTTATTTTGAAACAGATATACAGAGCTTTATCTTAGAAATGTCAGACCCATATTCCTAATGAGCTAACCTGGTAAATGAGCTAACCTGGTAAATTAACTAACCTGGTAAATGAGCTATCCTGGTAAATTAACTAACCTGGTAAATGAACTAACCTCGTAAATGAACTAACCTCATAAATGTACTAACCTGGTAAATGAGCTAACCTGGTAAATCTATCCTGCACCTTAGAGACCGCTGCCCTATCTGTGGATCTGTTCTTACGCGAATTGAAATGGGTCTCGGGATGATGGTGTACCTTGTGTATAACGGCGCCGGAGGGGATGGCTGCCGTTTTACGGGCTGCTAAACAATTGTGCTATTTTGTTTTTCTCGCATTGCTTGTAACTTATTTTGTACATAATGTTGCTCCTACAGTCTCTTATGACCAAATAGAGCTTCTGGACATCAGAACAGTCACCGCGAACTGGAAGATTATTCTTTCTTTAATGAGTCCGACGCGAAGGATATACTGCTTCAGTAAGACCAGGCCCAAATCCCCGTCATTCGCGAGAAGAAAAGACTGAGATCGGGTTGCCTTGTGAGAATTAATTGCGAGTGGGTAAGCCGCCTCTTTTATTTTATTTTTTATTTTTTATTTCACCTTTATTTAACCAGGTAGGCTAGTTGAGAACACCTTTATTTAACCAGGTAGGCTAGTTGAGAACACCTTTATTTAACCAGGTAGGCCAGTTGAGAACACCTTTATTTAACCAGGTAGGCTAGTTGAGAACACCTTTATTTAACCAGGTAGGCTAGTTGAGAACACCTTTATTTAGCCAGGTAGGCTATTTTTGAGAACACCTTTATTTAACCAGGTAGACTAGTTGAGAACACCTTTATTTAACCAGGTAGGCCAGTTGAGAACACCTTTATTTAACCAGCTAGGCCAGTTGAGAACACCTTTATTTAACCAGGTAGGCTAGTTGAGAACACCTTTATTTAACCAGGTAGGCTAGTTGAGAACACCTTTATTTAACCAGGTAGGCCAGTTGAGAACACCTTTATTTAACCAGGTCGGCCAGTTGAGAACACCTTTATTTAACCAGGTAGGCTAGTTGAGAACACCTTTATTTAACCAGGTCCGCCAGTTGAGAACACCTTTATTTAACCAGGTAGGCCAGTTGAGAACACCTTTATTTAACCAGGTAGGCCAGTTGAGAACACCTTTATTTAACCAGGTAGGCCAGTTGAGAACACCTTTATTTAACCAGGTAGTTGAGAACACCTTTATTTAACCAGGTAGGCTAGTTGAGAACAAGTTCTCATTTGCAACTGCGACCTGGCCAAGATAAAGCATAGCAGTGTGAACAGACAACACAGAGTTACACATGGAGTAAACAATTAACAAGTCATTAATACAGTAGAAAAAAGGGGAGTCTCTATACATTGTGTGCAAAAGGCATGAGGAGGTAGGCAAATAATTACAATTTTGCAGATTAACACTGGAGTGATAAATGATCAGATGGTCATGTACAGGTAGAGATATTGGTGTGCAAAAGAGCATAAAATAAAATAAATAAAAACAGTATGGAGATGAGGTAGGTAAAAATTGGTGGGCTATTTACCAATAGATTATGTACAGCGGCAGCGATCGGTTAGCTGCTCAGATAGCAGATGTTTGAAGTTGGTGAGGGAGATAAAAGTCTCCAACTTCAGTGATTTTTGCAATTCGTTCCAGTCACAGGCAGCAGAGAACTGAAACGAAAGGCGGCCAAATGAGGTGTTGGCTTTAGGGATGATCAGTGAGATACACCTGCTGGAGCGCGTGTTACGGGTGAGTGTTGCCATCGTGACCAGTGAACTGAGATAAGGCGGAGCTTTACCTAGCATGGACTTGTAGATGACCTGGAGCCAGTGGGTCTGGCGACGAATATGTAGCGAGGGCCAGTCGACTAGAGCATACAGGTCGCAGTGGTGGGTGGTATAAGGTGCTTTAGTGACAAAACGGATGGCACTGTGATAAACTGCATCCAGTGTGTTGGAAGCAATTTTGTAGATGACATCGCCGAAGTCGAGGATCGGTAGGATAGTCAGTTTTACTAGGGTAAGTTTGGCGGCGTGAGTGAAGGAGGTTTTGTTGCGGAATAGAAGGCCGTCTCTTGATTTGATTTTCGATTGAAGATGTTTGATATGTGTCTGGAAGGAGAGTTTACAGTCTAGCCAGACACCTAGGTACTTATAGATGTCCACATATTCAAGGTCGGAACCATCCAGGGTGGTGATGCTGGTCAGGCGTGCGGGTGCAGACAGCGAACGGTTGAAAAGCATGCATTTGGTTTTATTAGCTTTTAAGAGCAGTTGGAGGCCACGGAAGGAGTGTTGTATGGCATTGAAGCTCGTTTGGAGGTTAGATAGCACAGTGTCCAAGGACGGGCCGGAAGTATATAGAATGGTGTCGTCTGCGTAGAGGTGGATCAGGGAATCGCCCGCAGCAAGAGCAACATCATTGATATATACAGAGAAAAGAGTCGGCCCGAGAATTTAACCCTGTGGCACCCCATAGAGACTGCCAGAGGACCGGACAGCATGCCCTCCGATTTGACACACTGAACTCTGTCTGCAAAGTAATTGGTGAACCAGGCAAGGCAGTCATCCGAAAAACAGAGGCTACTGAGTCTGCCGATAAGAATATGGTGATTGACAGAGTCGAAAGCCTTGGCAAGGTCGATGAAGACGGCTGCACAGTACTGTCTTTTATCAATGGCGGTTATGATATCGTTTAGTACCTTGAGCGTGGCTGAGGTGCACCCGTGACCGGCTCGGAAACCAGATTGCACAGCGGAGAAGGTACGGTGGGATTCGAGATGGTCAGTGACCTGTTTGTTGACTTGGCTTTCGAAGACCTTAGATAGGCAGGGCAGGATGGATATAGGTCTGTAACAGTTTGGGTCCAGGGTGTCTCCCCTTTGAAGATGGGGATGACTGCGGCAGCTTTCCAATCCTTGGGGATCTCAGACGATATGAAAGAGAGGTTGAACAGGCTGGTAATAGGGGTTGCGACAATGGCGGCGGATAGTTTCAGAAATAGAGGGTCCAGATTGTCAAGCCCAGCTGATTTGTACGGATCCAGGTTTTGCAGCTCTTTCAGAACATCTGCTATCTGGATTTGGGTAAAGGAGAACCTGGAGAGGCTTGGGTGAGTAGCTGCGGGGTGGCGGAGCTGTTGCCCGAGGTTGGAGTAGCCAGGCAGAAGGCATGGCCAGCCGTTGAGAAATGCTTGTTGAAGTTTTCGATAATCATGGGTTTATCGGTGGTGACCGTGTTACCTAGCCTCAGTGCAGTGGGCAGCTGGGAGGAGGTGCTCTTGTTCTCCATGGACTTCACATTGTCCCAGAACTTTTGGAGTTGGAGCTACAGGATGCAAACTTCTGCCTGAATAAGCTGGCCTTAGCTTTCCAGACTGACTGCGTGTATTGGTTCCTGACTTCCCTGAACAGTTGCATATCGCGGGGACTATTCGATGCTATTGCAGTCCGCCACAGGATGTTTTTGTGCTGGTCGAGGGCAGTCAGGTCTGGAGTGAACCAAGGGCTATATCTGTTCTTAGTTCTGCATTTTTTGAACGGAGCATGCTTATCTAAAATGGTGAGGAAGTTACTTTTAAAGAATGACCAGGCATCCTCAACTGACGGGATGAGGTCAATGTCCTTCCAGGATACCCGGGCCAGGTCGATGAGAAAGGCCTGCTCACAGAAGTGTTTTAGGGAGCGTTTGACAGTGATGAGGGGTGGTCGTTTGGCTGCAGCTCCGTAGCGGATACAGGCAATGAGGCAGTGATCGCTGAGATCCTGGTTGAAGACAGCGGAGGTGTATTTGGAGGGCCAGTTGGTCAGGATGACATCTATGAGGGTGCCCTTGTTTACAGATTTAGGGT